>NW_022883574.1:0-36962 GCF_011952255.1 Bombus vosnesenskii
GTTATTTAATTGCTTTTCATGTTTAGTTGTAAATTTCCACAATTGGCCAAATTGCAAAATTCATGCCATTGACATTAAGGAAACAATATAGAGTGTAATAAAAGGAAAACAAGAAAATACAAATTCTGACAGTGAATTTAGTAAAAAATCAAGAAAAGTAAGACAGACGTTAGGAAACTATAGCAAAATAAAAGAAGCTCGAGAGGGCAGCGGTAACCATAACAATAAGAAAGAAACACAAGAGAAAGGTCACTAAAATAAATTACAAAGTGTAAAATAGCAGTAGAAGACAAAAAACAAATAACAAGTAGGAGCAAGGAAAATAAGTTATACAAAAAAGGAAATGAAGAAATGATTTTAAATCAAACCTTAAATCCTACAGAAAGTACATATAATGTTAAAGGGAACAAAGAATATGAAAGACAAATTAAAGAAGGTAAGAAAAATTTATCATTAATTAAGAGAGATTTTATATTATAATAGAAAGATACCAGAATATAGAAAAAGGTAGGAGAAAAGAAAAGAAAATGAGCAGATGAACAAAGCAAAATGGGCAGAAGAAAGAAGCAAACTAACAAAAAAAAGTGAGGTAATAGAAGAGTCAGACAAAATTAAAAGAAGAAAAGAGAGGAAAAACTATTATTATAAAAAGGTTGTAAATAAGAGATAAAGTAGAAGAACCCAAAATGAAATTGAACATAAATAGATTAAACTTTGTTTCAGGGCATCACTCTTTTCTGGTCATTGTTTGTATCCTCTAATGTTATTTCATGAATATGAAAATGAATATGAGAACGAAAAATAACAGTTTTGAGTTTAGTGATCAATTGTTTCACAAGTAGTGATCAATATATAAATTGATTTGGCAAAGGCAACTTTTGGTATTTTGTACGAGTGGAAAAATATATATAACCCAACTTATATTATAGCGAAAACATTCATGTTATGGACAGAAATTAATGCTTTAATGGTAATCTGACATAAAGACAAAGTCAACCATACACAGTGTAGGTATATGGTATAAGAATATGGGTTCTCCACTACTCAACAAGAATAGATAAAATACAAACACATTTCCTAAAAAGAATATTATACATACTGAAATACCATGTAATGCCAGATTATGTGATTAAAAGCAATAAGAATAGTCTTGGAACAAAAAATAATAAAATGAGGCATAAACTACATGTTAAAACTGGCAAACATGGGAGAACACATAATTAGACAGGAAAACATTGCAAAAAGTAATACACACATAATAAACTCAAATAGAGTTACGAAGCCGATGGTACAGAAATAATAATAAATTTAAACTGAACAATAATAGAAGAAATAACACAAATACTTGCTGGATAAAAGAAAGAAAGAATAGAATAATCTACTTATAGTGAAGTATATAAATATGCTAAAAATATAGAAAAAAATAATTAAAGTTTCTTGCATATGAAACTGTTATTAATAACTAAAAGGATAATCAAAGTTAGAGTAGCTGGGAGACAGGAACAATCAGTGAATGCAGAAAATAACATAAAATACAAAACAGATGAAAACAAAATGTATAATATGTGTAAGAAAAATATATTGGATAATATTAAGATTTTACAACAAAATTCATTAAAAAACAACAATAGGATGGTGATTTTTTTTCTGACAAAGAAAAATAGTTACAAGGACTGACAAATTTTATTAAAAAGCAAAAGCAGCATTAAGCTAAGATCATTTTATCATAGAAGAATAGCAATTCAGACAAATTCACAAATTATAATAATCTAAGAACAACTTAAATACTTTGTTATGTTTGTTTTGCAGTAACCAACAAATTTAAAGACTTAGCCTAAGTATAAATATGCCATAAATAATTCTATGTAGAAATAAACATAAATAATATTAAATAAATAGAACTTTTCTTATTGAAATGTGACAGTCTGTAATAAAAGATAAATTAAAAAAGAAAAAATAACTTTAACAAAAAAGAAATTTATAAAAATTTATTCTTAAAAAATTGTGGCCAATCAGATACGTGAAATAAAAGATTATTAGAAGAAACATGATTAGTCTACAAGAAGATCATACGAAAGGAGAAATGAAACATGTACCGTATTCTCTCAACATACGATTGCGAAGAAGTTTACTTACTCTATATTTCATTTCCGAACTTCTTCGTTTCCACGCAGTCATAGCAGTTCAGAACTATTTTATGAAAATCAAGAATTTCCTACATCAAATTATTTGATTTGCAAGACCTCATATATTTCTAAATTACTTACACAAAATTAGTACAGCCTATGAACAATGCAAACATTAAAAAGAAATAAGCGATACAGTAGCCCAAACAAGGACAAAGGTTGAAATAAGACAACAAAAATAGCAGTTATTATTCAAATTTGTATGAAAAATCCTTCAGAAATTAAATTCTTCTTTTAATGAAAGACGGTTATATATATGAAAATCAAAAATGCAGTAAAAATACAAAAAATATAAAAGAAGAAAACTGTATTTGTTATTACGACTTACTTTTGCATGTAGAATAATTTCCATTTCGGTTACTGCACTACCCCTGTTATTAAATAGGTTTTGGAGTTCGATATTTAATTGATTCACACATATTCAGTTTTTATATTCTGTATTTCACCACCATGTACAGCCATATGAACACACCGGATACTCTCAGATAATTAACACGTGGCAGAAACTAAAACAAAAGGGCGTCGTTAGAAGTCGTACCAACTTCGCATGTAGGAACTAGTGATCATACCAACATGACATTTATCTCAACAGATTAAACAGTACTGAACTCTATGATGATGCGCTAGCATGATATAATGTCGACGATGAGGTAGCGTTGTTTGCTGATTGGTTATACTTCAGGACTACATGTGGGACCTCTGTACGATCGCTGGTTAAATCGGTCACTTTGCGATATGCTTATGAAATCTAAACGTAATTCTTTTGTTAACATTTTCATAATTATACTTCAATTTTAGGATTAATTAAACAAATATTTAATAATTATTTTAATATCGATTACTATATATAACGATTATTATAATGCGAAATTTTATGTGTAAATAGTATGTTAAAATATGTAAATGTATATAAAATAAAATATATAAATGTGTGCATATGCAAAATATATTACATGTGTGTGTACCTACATTTAAAACACGTAACAGTTATACAATATTCTAGATTACGAATTTGGATTTATCGTTCATTATGTTCTTTCATTACAATTTAGTTGTCAGTTGCAAATCGATTCATAAGTTTCATAAGGGAAGGATCTTTTTATTGCAAATAGACTAATGGAAAGTTTTTCTCTAAAATCAATTGCAAATAATAATTTTGAATAAAAACGGAAGAAGAAATGTCTTTCCTAAAGGAAGAAAAATGAATAAGGTATGAAAATCTAATAGCTGATAAAATTTTATTCGTTATTCCTTATTGACTGTCGATATTAGACCTTGATATTTCGTGTCAGGTATCCCTATCTCTGACATTCAATAAGAAAGGAGAACGTTTGTTTAGAACCTTACGTCCTCGAGAATGTTTCTAGTCCTATAACAAACAGTTTTTCTAAACAAAATCTTATTTTTAAAATTACATATTTACATACATTATATTTAAAAGTCTCGCTCTGACAAAATAATATTATTATACAGATGTATAGCATTACAAATTAGAAACAGAAAAGACATGTACCTCTGTAGCTCATAACTTTCTTTGACGAAAATTTATTCCTATTCTAATTATAAAGTTTTTAGTAATAATAATAACAAAATAATGACTCGATGATTGAGTACATATTAACAAAAATACCCGTATCTGAAATGTTTATTATTTTGAAACTTAGTGAGGTACAATTATTTCATAAAGTTTATTATTCTCGCTTTGTTTCGTGCAAAATCAATAATTATATCTTCGTAATTTCAATTTTCACATAACGTATTCAAATTAAATAATCAATTAGATAGTCTGCCCTGAGACATAGTAGTATGTATATAATTTTTAATTAATTTTAATCTAGAGAAAGCACGCCCTGCAGAAGCGATTGGAATAATTAGTAATATTCTTAAAGTAACATGAAATTGGAAAATAAATCCTTAATTTTATGTGTCATATTCGAACATTGCATTGCTGTTATATACAACAAATTTTTACTGTATATGTCACAAAATATTTTTATTTCATTAAGCATATCGCTTCTATCTACATTTCGATGATTTTCATTTTCTAAAATAATGTCCAAATTCATACGGTGTTTAATCGGTTCTTCTGCTTTCATATTTTTTAGTATTGTTATGTTATATAGAAATCTGAATGGTACAGACTCATGCTCAATGCTCAATTTGCATGAACCTTTCTCCGATTGAAAATATTCTCTGATCAGTCATAACTAAAAAGTGCTTTTTGAAAAAGATAACTTCGGTGTTATGCGAACGTGTATCTCCGCTTCATAGGCATAACAAATTTTCGTTTTCTTAATACGACGTCTTAAAAATTTAATGAAATGTCATTATTAGAGCAGGTGAACCTGTCGAAGAGCTACTTGCTCATCGATTTCGATGCCCTTGAAATATATCGTGAGATCATGATTCTGAACAACATTTTCTTATAGATACGAATGCTCGGTCTTAGTTTTCGTTATATTCATGCAAAAGTATGTTTGGTATCATAAACATATAAATCCTTTTTTTATATTTTATATAAAATTAAGAGAATAATGTTTGACATCTTATCTATAAATAAAATAGTAGACGGTATTATTTCTTCTTCTAATGTCAACCAGCAATTTTCTCTTAATGTCCCTTTAAGATGTCTTAGAACCAACAATTTATTCTACACCGGTCAACACATATTGCTTTAATCGTGAGCTAAATCATGCTAACTCCTTTTGTTCGAAGATAGATCAACTTTGGCAAATCACAGTCTCCTTAAAACACTTGCTGGAACGTTTATTTTAATTTATTTGTATGCTTGTATCTATATTTAATATATATATTATTTCGAGCATATATATGTCGCGTTCACATTATGATTAGGGTTAGGTGAGTGTAACGAATCTTCATTTGGATTAATCATTGTTGTTATGTAATAGAGAAGATATTTACTAGTGCAAATATGATTATTACAGAATTTGACAAGTAGCCGTAGTAATTAGATACTCGAGATGCTAATGACGATGATGTGAGATCGGACGAGAACGAGTGCACTCAACGTAGTATGAGAGTTGGCTGAAGTAAGTAGTTTTGTTACTTGCTCTTAATATTCAAGAAAAAAAGAATATTAAAAAAACAGATGTATGTAAAAATGAGAATGATACAATGTATGGCAATAGTCGCGTAGTACTAAAATATTTCTTTTTTTCGATGCTTATATTATAGATTATTAAAAATAGATTATTAAGGAAAGCAAAAAAAAAATTGTAAAAATGAAAAAACCAATACCACACGGAGTTCCCAAACGGTGAACCATCCAAGTACCATTCGTGCCTAGCGTTGCTTAACTTTCGTGATCAAACGAAAACGAGTGCTTTTTTAATTTTAATTATAACGTTTATTGCCCAAAGAAATACATATTTTGTATATAAGGCCGAAAATTTTTACTATATCGAATGCTTTTTCAAGGCAGGCGGCTACTCGTTGCTTTGCATTGGGAGCCCACCAGATGTCTGACGTTAGTTTATTTATTGCGTACAGTGTGGAATGTTTGTGTCGGAAGCCGATATGATTGTGTTGGATTACGTTGTTTTTTGTGCGGAAGGAAACTAGGGGGTTGTTTATGACTATTTCGAATACTTAGCTTATGTTGGATAGGAGGGGTCGCAGGTTTGATTTTGTCTTTGTTTCCGCGTCTTCTTTTTTTATTTTGCACTTGCCTGGTCAATGCGACTCAATATATTTCACGCGCCGATAATTAAGGTTACAGTTTTGTGAGATATGACATAACAGTTGGCATTTGTGGCATTGCGTCATGTAATTTTTTCTGGTTTTTCCCCATTTTACCCTAAAGTAATTCAGACGGCTAATTTTTGGTAAGTTACTAATATTGCTATGAGAGAATACTTGGACTATGTATATTGGGAGCAGTACGTTGTTATCTATTGATTTTTTATTGAGATGCGTGAAACTTTTTTTAATTGGACGTCGGACATCTATAATGCTTGCAACTCTACGAGTATTTCTATCTCAGAGATTTATTATTTACATATGTATAGAGGAATATATATAGGTACTGAATTAAACCATAGATAAACATATGATAATGAGTGGACTTGTGGAAAAAAATTACTTCCTCTTCGATTTCGATGGGTTTTGAATATATTATCCGAATATATTATTATATTGAATATATTAGTATCCGAGATATTCGCAAATAACTGTCGATAGTACTATAGTGTAGTCAGCCTATAGTTGTGTGCTGAGGCAGCGTATGGGTCAGTATTGGTTGCCCAAGTCCACCACAAATCTATCTCTTATCTTCTGTTTATAGTATATATAAACGAGAATTGGGCTAACTCAATGTCCCGTGCATAACTGCATAGGTTGTAAGAAATGTCTATTGTAAACCAATTAAATGTAAATGTCATCAATGTATTGCGTTAGGGTTAGTCTTTTTAATAGCTTGCTTGAAATAAAAACAAGTTAATTATACAAATACTGAACGAATTGATAATTGATATTATTTTTCGAAATAGAACAATTATTATTTTATGCTAATCATTTCGCGTGTAACCTACGAGTGCACTCAAATTTTTCACTCTTAACTCCTTTCTAACCTCATCTTTTGTAATTATTGCGGCTTATTTACGGTGTATTTACATGCGTGTAGTATTCGCTGGATAAACACTTCTCAAGCTTGTCGAAGGCGCGGCCCCTTTCCCCCACAGTAGTTACATGATAATAATTTTATTTGCACTAAAGTTCGTCGATTCGCGGATAAATATATCGCAAACTAAATTGAGAATGCGATAATCACGAGACTATCAATTTATATTATTTTAAATATAATTATTTTATACGTCTTTCAAATTTATTTGTGAAATTAGAAGTATTTTGAAAAATAAAGAACAAAATAAAGGATTCTGTTACATTGAACCACTTAATTGAGCTTAATCACTAAATAAGTTCGGATTATCCTTTTCTCTTTCTTGCTTCAGTTTTTCCTCGGTCCTGTCGTTTTCGACGAACTGATCGATCGTCATAATGACATTAACAAATTAATATCTTATTCGACAATGATAACGGATTTACTTTCATTAGAAAATCGATTGACTGTGTTTACAATCAGAGCATGAGCATTTTCTTTGGCCTGATTGGTTACAAATCTACCAATGTGAAATTCACCATGAAGCATGAAGATAAATTTGCATTTAATTTCATCGTTTGAAAAAAATTGTCTTTTGAACGACGCATTTTCACCTTACGAAAAAGCTTTGTTGCTTTTGTACAAGAAGAACTGTTTTCATCGGAATGGTTATCCGAAAGAATAATTTGAAAAAACACTCTGTATAATATAAATGTGTATATCTGTACTATATGCGAATTTACCGCTAATCTACATCGACCCATTAGCACCTATTCTATGGTCATAACTGACCATATACCAGATCAGTGCTTTTCTATTCTTCGAACGAATTTCTGGTTTTTACGAACATTCATAGTAAACTTGTTTTATGTAGCGATAGTTTATTTTTTGGTAATTGTTCACTGGTAGAATGTCTACAATGAGTCAGTACATTTTCTTCCTTTTGAGTCTGATTTGCTCGATTTCTTTATTTATGTGTTGTTTCCAAACAAATTTGTCTGGATGTAGATGGTCCGGGCAAAGACCTGATTATCTAACTGTTTTGATTTGCTGTATGATGTGGTGGTTGAGAATAATAAGACATGTGGCACCTTTCCTTAATGTGAATATAGTGAGGTTGCATTTACCCGTATTTTCAGTTTATTTCTATCTATTTGGCCGCTCCTCGAGTATTTCGACGTGAGTTTGTAGCTGTAGCTACATTAGAGTAGGTTCTAATTTATTTTATATAGTGTCGTACAGTGACAACTATCTACTTGCCAAGCCGCGTTACAAGAAAAAACCTGGGAGCACAGGAAATTACTTTGAACCCCGAGACAGTTGGGCTGATATAGTCGGCTGCCCGAAAGTTCCATTATAATATTTCCGAATTAAACATGATAGAATTTGGAAATATTGCGCTATAACGGTTTGTGAACAATATAAAGGAATACCGATAATGTGTAGGTCAAGGTGGGTGTAGGTCGTAAGATAAAGGATAGTGTAGATAAATATGACAAGGTGTATTTATAAACAAGTTATTTACTATAAATTATTTAATATGTATACAGGCCAGTCGTATTATAGCGGCGATAGTTAGAGTCAAATTATTAATTTTGGTTTTTTATCGTAGTTAATATTATGTTGGTTGTGGCCATGTTGAAGGCAAATCAGGATAGTCCTGGCCGAGGTCGGTGGTCTGGCCCTATAACAAACAATATCAACAATAATATAGCAAATAAATATCATAAACATCGATATCATTTGTAAGGGAATGCACTTTGAGTATAGTGAATTTATGTTGAACAGTTTTTGGGTACTAGATTGAAATTAGATAATAATTTTGTTACTTATGTTATAGATTTACCCGTTAATTTTAAGGAGATGCAATTGTTCAGGCGCCGTTAATTCACTGGATATGTCGTCCTTGTAGAGAAATGTTAGGTTGGCATGATCGCTAGTTACTACAAGCTAAGTTGGTACGACTTCTAACGACGCTCTTTTGTCTTAGAAGTCGACCACGTGTTAATTGACCGAGTGTATTCTGTGTGTTAAGACGTGTCTTACGAGGCGATATATTATTACAAAATATATTGGAGAAAGTCGAATCTGCGTGAATCGATTAATTAATAAACCCAAACCTATATCCTTTAACAGGTTATGGGCCCAGGGCAGTAAACTGCGGTAATAAAAGGCATTACTTTTGAGTTTTTGTGTTTTCTGAGATAATCCAAGAAGAGACCACGCCATGGTCGACCAGGAGAGAATAGGTGATGTGGACAGCGATATGAAGCCGGCCCTAAGAAAGGGGAATTACGAATATTGGAAGACAATGACGGAAGCCTCGTTAATTTTCCTGGGTTGCTGGAAAGCAATAGAGCCAGGATTTACGGCAGCAGAAAGGTTGAACCCAGAGTGCATGAGGATGGACAACATGGCACGTGCGTACCTTCCCGGCATATTCGCCCCGAATATCTTGGGGAAATTAGGACTTTGAAAACAGCAAGGGATTCCTGGAAGGTGCTAGAGGACGTCCACCGGAGGTCTACGTCGATGGACACTGTTTTATGCATACGGGAACTGGGAACTATAGAGAAGACCCCCAACATGGATATCTCCACATACTGCGGGAGGATATACGACCTATGCGACAAGCTCTCCAACGTAGGATTAAAAATTGAAGACCATATGATGGCATGTTTCGTTTTGGCCGGCCTCGTGGCGGATCCAAATTGTGCAATGTATATTAGAACAATAAGAATCGATAAGAGTCTAACCATGAGGATCGTGAAGTCCGATCTTCTACTTGAAGAAAAACAGATCGAAGCGGCCATGGATTCATCCGAGAAGAACAACGCAATGGCGACCTGGAAACAATGGAGGCCCAAGCCTCAACAAAGCAAAGATGGCGCGAAACCAATGCACAAAGACCAAAAGGATAAGAAGTGCTACAAATGTGGAAAATGAGGCCATATGTCGTACCACTGCCAAGAGGAAAAGGGAGATAAGGAGGACCAAAACCAAGGAGACAAAAGGGAGAGAGAATCAGAAGACAAACCGAAGTCCAAGGGACTTATCTCCACGCTAACTCTATCATCTATCAGCCACATGGAAAGGGACAGGATCAGCTACCTTGACTCGGGGGCCTCAAATCACATGACTTCGGACAGGTATCGGTTCGTGGATTTCGTGCCTGCAACTGGACAGATCAGGATTGGTAAGGTGTACCTGGAAGTCAAGGGAAAAGGAACGATCGTCGTGAAGATGACTAAGGCCTGTGGCGGGTGGAACCTGTACTTGTCGAACGTCCTGTGGGTACCTGAATTAAATGTGAATCTAATCTCAATCAGACAATTGGCAGTATGTACGAGGGATGAGGCCATCGGTACACATGATGATGGGGATGTAATATTCAATTCAAAGGCAGGAGACAATGTGTATTACCTAGAGACAATACCATCTGAAAGGCATGTAGCAAACGTTTCCGTGGAGAATGATCAGGAAAGACCTGGGAAAGATGACGACGACATTGAGGTCATTGAAGCCAAGGCATACAAAAGTATCGTATCATGGCATGAGAGATTAGGTCATCTACATGGGAATGCGATGAGGAAAATCCCTGTAAGTAGTGTGAAAGAGGACTCGAGGAAACATGAGGAACCATGCAGAGTCTGCGTGAAAGGAAAGATGACCAAAGTACCATTTCCGAGGACAGCTCACCACATGTGTCAACGCCCTTTAGAGATTGTTCACAGCGATATTAGTGGCAGAACTCAATGCAAGTGGCTGGGCGGAGGTAATTATTTTGAGACCCTTATTGATGACTTTTCTCGTTTCATGCACGTCAGAATCATCAGTAGGAAGAATGAAGTACTCAAATGTTTCAACGAGTACCAGGTGGAAGTGGAGGCTTTGCACCAATCCAAAATAAGTGCCCTCCAAACTGATAACGGGGTTGAGTACACGGGGGAAAACTTTGAGAAATATCTGAAGGAGAAAGGCATCTTACACAGAAAGACCGTTCCTAGAAACCCTGAACAAAATGGAGTTTCCGAACGAGCAAATAGGTCGAAATGTCTAGATGTTTACTCATCCAATCAGGACTCCCTGACTATCTGTGCGGGGAGGCGGTGAACACGGCATGTCACATAAGGAACCTATTTCCATTCACTGCTATCGGAGACAAGATCCCACTGGAATTATGGAAGGGTAAGGGATGTGACCTCCAAGGGGAGATTAACAGACTGAGTGTGCTTGGATGCAGAGTCTGGTATCTGAAGAGTCCAAGCGGAGGAAAATTCGAGAGCAGGGTGGATGAGGGAATATTTGTAGGATATGACAAACAGATCAAAGGTTATAGAGTTTACCTGCCGAAGATCAAGAAGGTGATAATATCCTGTCATGTCAGGTTCGTGGAGAACACGTTCCCCTACAAGAACGCTAAAGCGGAGATGAGCAATATAAAAAGTAGGTCCTCAGAATGGATATGGGATGTAGAAGCCTTTGAACTTGGAAGGGGAGTTGGCCAGACTGACGTCGAAACACAGAGTGATGGCGAAAACGACGAAGGGGAGACTGACTACTTTATGGATAATTTAACGAGTGAGAATAATCCAGTGGAGGCTGTGAGTGTACCGATTGTGCCCAGGAGGCCGGCAAGACGGCCTCCGAAACCGAAAACATGTGATAATTGTGCTCATACTGCGACCGTTTGTAAAACTCAAAACGTGTGTGTACCTGTGAATGTGTACGAAGCCCTGAGGGGGCCAGATGCTCAAAAGCGGTCTGAGGCAATAAGGAAAGAATTAGACAATCTAAAAAGAAAAGATGTGTGGGACATTGTGCAAAGACACTTAAATAAAAACGTTATAGACTGTAAGTGGGTGCTTGTGATAAAGAGAGACCCTGATAGGTATAAGGCTAGACTGGTAGCTCGGGGATTCTGGCAGAGATCTGGAGTAGATTACTCAGAAACCTTCAGTCCAATAGTGAAACGCAGAACTCTAAGAATTCTGCTTGCTCTATCTGCGGAGAATGGGTGGGTTTATGAGCACATCGATGTGGAATGTGCGTATCTCAACAGTTCTCTGGATGAGGATATATACATGGAGCAACCAGAATTTCCCAAGCCAGGGAAGGACAGAACTCAATTTGTGTGTAAACTTAAAAAGAGCCTGTATGGACTGAAACAAGCTGGGAGAATGTGGTTTAGGCACATCAATAGTATTTTAAAGGGTATGAGTCTGAACCCATGTGTGAGCGATCCATGTGTGTATGTGAATGCGTCCAAAGATTTGATTGTAGCTGTGTATGTGGATGACATTCTTGTGTTTGGGACGAAGGAGTGGATTGAAATATTCAAAGCTAGGATTAAGGACAAATTAGACGTAAGAATGCTAGGTGTAGACACTCAATTTCTATCCATCCGCCTGAGCATGCCAAACAGCACCACTGTGATATTTGATCAATCCATACAGATAGGTCAAATGCTGGATCTGTTTGACATTACTCGTGAGGTTGGGGTGGTGGGAGTGTCGACACCGCTAGCTAGAGAATGCGAGGCTGGTTTTGATATTGAACGTGATGAGCCTCTCGACAGCAAATTATATGAACAAGCTGTGGGGCACATAATGTATGTAGCTACTGTAAGTCGTCCTGATGTTGCGTGTGCAATAGGGAAACTAAGCCAAAGATGCGCGAATCCGACTGTATCCGATTGGAAAGCAGCGAAGCGGGTATTCAGATATTTACTAAAGACCAAAGACTTGAAGTTAGTATACCAAAGGACCGGGCAACCTCTGAAGGTGTTTCGCGACTCGGATTTTGCGGGTTGCACGGTAGACAGGAAATCCAGGAGCGGGTATGTGTTCATACTCGCTGGTGGTGCGATATCCTGGCTATCCAAAAAACAACCGATTATAGCTCAATCGACGTGCGAAGCGGAGTTCGTGACGATGCAGGAAGCAGCAAGGGAAACAGTGTGGATTTCCTTACTGTTAAGGGAGTTGGGCCAATTGTCATATTGCCCTCGCCCTTGCAAGATCTTCTGTGATAATATCGGAGCTATTTCATGGTCAAAGGATGAAGTAGCTGCCGAAAGTTCTAAGCACGTCCAAGTGCGTTACATTTATATTAGATTATACGTATTATATATAGGGGATATTAGATTATACGTATATACCTAGTCCTGAGAATGACGCTGACATCCTTACCAAAGGCTTAAATAGGGTTAAGACTCAGTATTTCACCAAAGCTATGGAGCTTGTAGGAACTACGATCAAAGGGGAGTGTTGAAAAATGTTAGGTTGGCATGATCGCTAGTTACTACAAGCTAAGTTGGTACGACTTCTAACGACGCTCTTTTGTCTTAGAAGTCGACCACGTGTTAATTGACCGAGTGTATTCTGTGTGTTAAGACGTGTTGTACGAGGCGATCAAATATATTGGAGAAAATCGAATCTGCGTGAATCGATTAATTAATAAACCCAAACCTATATCCTTTAACAGCCCTAAACCAGGATATTTAAATTTTATATTATTGTATTAAATAATATTGTATTGATAGGAAGTATTTTATCGCTACAATTATGAGTTTTGATTAAATATAGCATAGTGTCGCGTCACTACGAGAAAGGAGGTCAGTCGTAAAAAGTGGCAGTAATTGTATAATAACAAAGAACAAGCCAAATATACCGGAATAACTCATCGGCTAGCGGTTGTGTCTATCAAAAACAAAAGAAATTTGAAAGATCTTAGTTTATAGGACTTGTTGACAATCAATGTCACGCGGTCGATACAATGTTTAAGTGGGCTGTGTTTAGACACACAGCATAATTTATAAAATAAACAATTCTTATATTTGATTTAAGAAATGATAGATGGTTTGCGAGCAGTATTTATTAGACAGTGGCTGAAATTCAGTTTATAATTTGAATTTAATAATTAAATATCTAACGAATGAGTGTTTAGTCTATAAAGCACGAATGGAACAGATAATAACAATCTACAGAGCGTTCGTGCTTGGCGGTTGTATTATTTTGTTTTGTTTACCTAGTGGATGGGTATTCTGTTGCGACGGCTTTAAATTTGTAGATGTAAATAATGGGATTGTTTGATATTATTATAAGGAGTGGGCGATCACGGCATGCACCCTGAGAGTTGTATAGCACTGGTAGAGTTATTCGAGTGGAGATAGTCGCTAACTATTGATAAACTGCGTAAAATGCACTTGCACTTGCACATAAATTCAATCGAGGTTGTTAGAATCACGTGGCAGGCTAAAGTATATGTCGGAGATGAAAGGTCATCGGAGCCTTCCCCTTGGTATTTCGGAAAAATTCCTTAACACCGTAATCTAGAATCTACCATAGCTGTAATTAAACAATTGTAGTCACCCAGTCCGATTGTAATTGTTCGAGATTTGTGATGATGAGCTTGGGCTCAAGGCGACAATTAGTCGCCGAACGTAGCCGCGGTCAAGGGATGAACGCTTTGTCTAACAAAGGTACGGAGTAATTCTATAGCTCTCCTTAAAAGAAATATTTGTAGCGGCACGCGACAGTAAACATTCCAACGGTTTCTGTCCCGTGGCTCGCCACACGCAGATCCTATTCTCCGGGCAGGATGTTTACCAGATGCCGACGCGTCTCCGCAGTACGTGATCGGCTAGCCCGAGGACCGTTATAAACACTAATATCTAGTTACCTAAAATCCTTCAACAGATAAACAGTCTTTGTCCCAGTTACAGGAAGACAGGAGAGACCTATTTTTCCACGAACGACGTCACGGATGTCGCGAGTATGTGATCATTGTGAGCTGTGTCAACTCTGTAACATTTTTGTGTGTGTCAATAAAAATAACTTCAGTGTAAAAAAATGAATAGCTTCAGTGAGGAATCCTTACCTGTCCCAAGCCTCCGCCAAGAGGACGACTCGGGCCCAGATTCGGACTTTGACTCGACATATATGTAATTGTACAGCATAAGAACATTTATATAAATAATATAATTGTACAATAAATGTACGCAAACATTGACATTATTTATTGTTAGGGAAAAATCGACATAAATTTCCTCTATATTGTCTATTGCAATGATCAAGTTTATTTCGTTGATTGGTGGTTCATCGGCTTATTCTGTTTTTGCCGAGCACACGCGTTTTTGTGGCTTGACGGTGAACTCGACCTAGGCAGTTTTTGCATAAAAGAATGTATGTGTGTGTTTGCAGAGAATGCCTACATCAAGACAAGAGGGCTTAGTCAGCGAGTTCAAGCGGACGTCTCTCTTTACCTGGCAGTTAAATAATATTTCAATCTCCCGTAATCTTTCAATCTCCCGTAATCTTTCAATCTCCCGTAATCTTTTAATCTCCCGTAATCTTTCAATCTCCCCCTATCATACCTACATATACTATGAACAAAATACTGTATCCGGTAGCAACCTACGCATAGGTTGCACGGACGCACAACTATAGGCAGAATTCATTCAAGCGATACCGGCAGTTTTTCGCGAATATCTCGGAAATTAAGCAAGTTCAGTCCTTGTATGGATAGGAAAAGATTTTTCAAAATATAGATTTGCACGACATACGCAAAAAACATCAAAATCGAAGTTTAGTCAGTCTTACTACAGTTTCAGTAAATAGTGAATATAGACTAATATCTACGTAACATAGTGTAATTAATATCGCAATCTCGTTATACAAACTTGAACGAACGTATAAAGTGTCAATTTTGAACGATCCTTTAGTTTTACGATTTATTCCTTTTTTCGCTAGCCGAACCGTGGACGTCAACCGACATGCCGGTGGAAGTGTCACACGCTCAAGAAAGGCCACCCGCTCAGAAACAGTAATAAAGTAGACGAAACATCCTACATGCCATAGCTATCGAAATAATAACAAAACAGCCCCTCCAAAGGGACTAAAACCTCCATATAAAAACCGTCCTAAATTAGCGCTCAACACATTATTCTGTTGTAACACTTTGAACCGACACTCTGTTGGATTTATACAATAAAATTTCCATCAACTTATACGAAGTCACCTGGTCATGCGATAGCGGTGAGAATAGACAGTAACCGAACGCCCACCCGTGAGATATATGAATCATAGTGAGGAGGCAAAGATCCCAGTTCTTTAGTAAGTAAGTCAGTCTGTATTTTGCTACTGAAGTGTAACTTCGCCTTTTGAATAAAGTATTGTTCATTCGCCTATCTTTTTTTATATATATCGAAGATGAAAGGAAAGCCGAAGCCTTTTCTTGGAAATTTTGGGAACATCCTCTACTCTAGCCTAGATTTTATCCTAGCTGTAATTGTTCAAGATTTGTGATAGCGAGATTGGGTTCGAGGTGACAATTGGTCGCCGAACGTAGCCACGGTCACGGGATGGACGTTTTGCCTAACGGAGGTCTGGAGTGGTTGTATGGGTTTTCCGAGAAATGTGGTAGTGGCGGCATGCGGCCTCGGGAGCGGGCCTAGCCACGTGTGATGTTGCCCCAGAGGTGCCGATACAATGGGACATACATTGTATTAATAATCAAACTCGAGGTAGAAACTGCCTAGCAACGGTGTTTGGAACTTTCTCGATGCTTCCAAACGAGTATAGAAAGCAAATGCAATCGTACAGCGAGAAAAATCTCCACGAGGCTGGCATTCGTGCGATTGTCTTGGAGAGTAACACATCGAGCATTTTCAACAATCGTATTTTTGCGTCTAAGATTAGTCTACGTTTAGTAAAGAGTTATTCCGTTGACCGTGGATTCGTTTAAACACAAAAACGTTGTTAATAGCATTCATTAAACTTATTATTCGTAAATCATACTATTCATTAAACTTACTATTCGTTAAATAAGTTTAATGAATAGTGCTAGTCTAATGAATAAGTCTAATGAATAGTTCAATGAATGCGCTATTAATAAAGGAACTTGTTTGGATTCAGAAGATGGATACACCTATTGGCAGCCACATCCACTATTCCTATGTAAGTTCGAGCAATATGACGTCTTGTACGAAGGAATCGCCACAAAAATTCAAGAAATAAAAACCAATAGCAACCCGACGCTACCGGGTTTTGCCTTTACGACTCAAGAAATAACCTTTGTGCTAACCAAAACTGGAGAACAGCCTTTGTGCGGATACACCCTGTTATCCACAGAACACCCCAAGCTCTTTTTCCTAAAAACGACTAAAGGAAATACATTTATACCCAAACGTAAAACAGCAGTCAAAAATTTGGATATATTCACATACGTTAACTCAAAATTCATTTACGTAGAAAAACTGTCAGAAGACAAATAACGGTACTCTATCAGGATATATTGACACTAAGATGCATCTCGGAAAAGAAAATAATAGAGAATGCATTCAGTCTAGCAACTATATTACCTGATGAATTTGCGTATGCAATAACCAAAACTCCAGGACACATGGCTTTGGTCGCAGGAGAAGCAGTACACATAGTTAAATGCATTCCAGTTCAAGTGAAAGTAGGCAATGCCCTGGCCGCGCTGAGTGCACTCGTTCCCGTTAGATCACGAAAGTTAAGCAGCGCCGGGCACGGATAGTACTTGGATGGGTGATCGCCTGGGATTCCGTGTGGCGTTGGCAGAGCGCGCTGGGCCCGCCGCGCCCCCCATGCGGTGGTTGATACGGATGCCAGCGCGAAGGTTCGTTTCTCAGAGGAGATTCCTGATCAAGTGTTGGAGGCTTTCCTACGCCACCATTCCTCAGATCAAGGGGGGGTACTTGTCCTGAAGTACTCTCATGGTGTTTAGATAGGTTTCGTGAAATGTATCCTGATGCTCCGTGTGTAGATTTTGACTTTACTTGGTAACAGTGCCTTATTTATTCATGTGTGCATATATGCCTAAATGTGTTCCCAGCGGGTGTTATTTTATTGGAGTGATTTTGTCTATATTCTTATATTTTATTTAATAAGATATGTTTTGTTTGTTGTTTTTCTCCCTTGCATTGACACGCGGTGAGTAGCGTCGGCTTCCGGATGACGGGTTGTGCATCTTGATTGTTGATTTGGTATATTATCATTACGTAGATTTTGATTACTATTTCCATGTGATTGTTTCCTCCGGTGTTTGATTTGATTTACTGTTATGAACATAGGTTTTGGTCATTTCGATATTAACGTTTAATGATGCATACGGAGGTATCTTCGTCAGAGGTTCCCATGCGGACTGTTCCAGTGCATATCTTGTTTTGTTTTCTTTTATTTAGTTTATCCTTTTTCGTTCATTTTTTATTCACTGCAAGTAGTATTCCAGCGCAAGAAGAAGAGGGGTTGTAACCAGCCACGAGAAACAAACCATGGATTAAAATCTTATAATAAATTATTAAACCCTTAACTACTCATGGTGAACGGATTAAGAAGAAATAATAAATGACAATTAATACAATACACAGTAGCAAAAATGTTAAAATCTGTTAACGAACAGTCACGAGAAAGGAAACTGGATCGTAATCAGCTATCAACCCGTCCATGATTGACGAATTAGAAGGAATATATGAAACACTGAAAGATAAAGGCAATACCCCGAAAGGAAAATCCCATTGTGACGCACTGACAAAATGAATCAACAAAAACTTCATAATAAAGCGAGACATGTTAATAATAAAATATTTTTGTTCTGTTACACAGAATGGGCGTTGAATTTAACAATCAGAAGAACCAATTGTTATACCTTCCGGATGGAATCTTACCTACGGACTACCCGGATGCTTACGAGGAATTGTTATTCAGTTGTTGCGTCCATCTAATCCGCTCTGCTTACTAGTTCCAATATGTTTTTATTTGTCAAGACTGATTGGATCCGGAGGATCAAGAATTACACGAAGATACGCCAACACACTTGCTGTGTGGAGTACCGGAGCGAACTACAGCAAAGCATTGCCGAATGTGCGATATAGATATGTCACAGATACAACCCGCGACATCCAGTACTGAGTGTATAAACGCTTACATGGATCTTACCGAAACCGAAAAAAGTTTTCTGGCTTTTGGAAAGATAACTTGCCCCGTTGTCCCCCTAGATGACTACAATATCATTATCGACAACTTACACGGATAAATACATATACATATACATATTTATACATATACATACATATACATACATACATACACATGTCGGATCACGATTCGAATCTTGGGCGCGCGACGACTCTTCATGTGGACTAGCCATCGTTTCACAAAGCCGAGATTTTATTTACACGTATATACAGGTCTATCACTAAGCTTAACAAATAATAGGTACAACTAATAATAAGTCTAACAAACACTAAGCCTAATGAATAATACGATCTACGAATAATTAAATTAAATAATACTATTAGCAATGTTTGAGTTCAAACGAATCCACGGTCACCGGGATAACTCCTTACTAAGCGAAACTAACTTAGACGCAAATGCGATAGTCGAAAATGCTCGATGTATCACTCTCCAAGGCAATCGCAAGAATGCCAGCCTCGTGGAGATTTTTCTCCCTGTACGATTGCATTTTGTTTTCTATACCCGTTTGGAAGCATCGAGAAGGTTCCAAACGCCGTTGCTAGGCACACTCGTTGGAAGCATCGAGAAAGTTCCAAACGCCGTTGCTAGGCAGTTTCTGCCTGGAGTTTTGATTACTAATACAATGTATGTCCCATTGCATCGGCACCTCCGAGGCAACATCACACGTGGCTAGGCCCGCTCTCGAGGCCGCATGCCGCCACAACCACATTTCTCGGAAAACACATACAACCACTCCAGACCTCCGTTAGATAAAACATCCATCCCGTGACCGTGGCTACGTTCAGCGACCGATTGTCACCTCGAACCCAATCTCGCTTATTACAAATCTTATGCAATTGCAACTATAATAAAATCTAGGCTAAGGTACTAGAGGATGTTCCCAGAATTTCCAAGGAAAGGCTTCGGCTTTCCTTTCATCTCCGACATACATATAATTGTAAATTACTATAGTAACGGGCCCAAGAAAGTAAGAATAAAAAGAAAAGAAAAACAAAAACAACAACTCAATTGAAAACGTAACAATAACAATTAAAATATTTTTTTCGTGGCAGCGGTGGGATGCGCTCCACAGAGGATTAAAGTTCTTACGATTATTGACAAAATATAATAGAGAATATGGCAACTCCATTAGAATCATTGAACGAAGACATGCTCTTGACATTGTCAGAAAAACTAAGAGCATGTGATGCAAATTTTCGAGTAATGAGCCGACATGAGTACAAAAACCAATGAATTACAAGACGACATGCGTTCACTCAAAACAAAAAAGGAAATCGAGACACCCGTATCACTGCCGATAATTCCTCAGGTGACAATACCGACAGACGGTAGCCCCCAACTAATCAAGTTAAAAGACGCGATCGAGTCAGTACCAATATTCGACAGACATCGACCCTCAGTATTTCAATTTTTAAGAGCATGCGAGCGCGCACGAAACATGATTCCGCGGCATCAGGAGCCTCAATTGGTAAAATTATTAATGAATAAGCTTCGCGGGCACGGGTACCTCGCCGTAGAGGACAGTCAGCTAAACAGTTTGGACGATTTCGGGAACAAATTAAAGGATATGTTCGGCCCAGGGAAATCCCTTAACGAATATAAGGGAGAATTAGGAACAATATTGGAACGACCGGGGGAAGACATACTAGACTATATAGATCGCGTCAGAAACCTTAGGTTAGCAATAATGGACGGAGAAAGATGTGATTACGGTATTATATCTCAGGATGTTCAAGACACAATAGATTGGGACACAAGGGAGGCCTTCGTTAAGGGACTCCCAAACGAGGTATATTTGCGAGTAAAAATAGCGGGATACCATTCTTTAGAAGAACTCGTATCGCCAAGCCGTTAAAGCAACGCGAGAATTAAAACGAGCAAACGACAGAACGCAATACCAACGTCCGACACCTCCGAACAATTACAATCGTAACAACGTTCGTCCCCCGAGCAATAGTAAAAACATCGGAAACAACCGCCAGGATCGAAGACCCATATCGCCGCCGCAAAATGGCCCAAACGCTCCGAGACAAAATGCGCTAACATGCAATTATTGCAAAAAAACCTGGGCATTTGATAAAAGATTGTTATACATTCAAAGCCAGAGTAGACGCTAGGATAATCGTACCCTATGCATCGGAACAATCGGGAAACCGGGCACGTCCTTCGGGAGAATGGGGCGAGCCACGAAGGAACGATATTCCGAATCGCCCGAGAGTACAGGCAGTAGCAAGAAAGCCGGCGCCTACGCCAGTAAAACAAACACGAGCAGCGATCCCCGTAAAATCAACTACACGATCTACAACAAAAACCAGAGCGAATGTAAAGCCGGCTGTAAAACCAACGGAACCACCACCAAATACTGTGGGAAAACCTTCCTGCTGGATCAAAAAGAGAAGAAAATACGAGAAGAATTGACAAAAGAAAATCACCAAGGATCGGACTCAGATTTGGACTCTCCGGATTGTTTCAATAAAAATGAACGAAACTCCAAGTACTCCCACCGCTAGAATAGTCTCCCCAGATTTAAAAACTAAGACAAATTTACTATTAGACTCCGGATCAGAAATCAATATTGTTACGTTTTTGTTTGGTTCGTTTTGGTTGTGTTGCCGTTAATTTTTGAATTCAGATTAAATTGTAGTGTTGTCTGTTATTTAATGCGATTGACAATTAAACTCCACGTTTCGGCTAACCTGCTACGCGCAGGAGTACTGGCACGGGAGAGGATTAAAGTCGGTGAAAATAAATGTTCGCTTAATCCTATTATATTATTAGACAAATATTCTTCACAAAAAATGTTTATTCATATCCTAATTGGAAATTGACAGAATTGTCGTTGAAATTTCAAATACTCGAAGTTACTCGAATCGTTCGCAATATGTTTTCACTCTTATTAATTACAAGATTTTAATTTGATAGATTTGCGATAATTTACAAATTGACAAATGCAAACACGTCGATTAACAAGACTAACAAGAACTGGGGAACTGAGGAACTCTGAACTAAGGAATTATCTCTCTCTCTCTTCTATGTCGCTACGCTTATTTATATGTCGGAGATGAAAGAACATCGGAGCCTTTGAAACTTTGGATAATCCCGCAACATTGTAACCTAGAGTCTACTATAGCTGTAATTGAACAATTGTAGTTATTCAATCCGATTGTAATTGTTCGAGATTTGTGATGATGAGCTTGGGCTCAAGGCGACAATTAGTCGCCGAACGTAGCCGCGGTCTCGGGATGAACGCTTTGCCTAACAAAGGTATGGAGTAATTCTATAGCTCTCCTTAAAAGAAATATTCGTGGCGACACGCGACAGTAAACGTTCCAACGGTTTCTGTCCTGTGGCTCGCCACACGCAGACCCTATTCTTCGAGTAAGATGATTGCCAGATGTCGATGCGTCTCCGCAGTACATGTTCGGCTAGCCCGAGGGCCCGTTATAAATCTTAAGGTTTAGTTAACTAAAGTCCTTCAAACAGACAAACAGTCTTTGTCCCAACTACGGGAAGATAGGGGAGACATATTTTTCAACGAGCGGCGTCTCCCACTAGCAACTTTCCCTCGAGGGTGGCTAGCATCTTTTTCTAACCACCGATATGGAGATTGACCAATTAGCAGCAACGCCAATTTCCCTTACTTTCTGAACGAAGGCTTTTCTCGACGAATCCGATGATCTCGTGTCCTTAGACACACCCCATTATAGTTTTCCTCTGTGGCATCATCGGGACGGGAAAGACATTCTCGCTCGCGACCTCATTGATGAAAGGAGTAACCCTTTACGACCAGTGAATATTACGCGTCCGACTTAGATTTTGTGAGTACGTTCATCTATCATCCCGTCGACCGCGGATTCGTTATTGAACCTAGGATCATTGTCATTAGTTTCTCGAGTACCTAACTACCACGGTTACTTGTCCGGTTCTATAATAATCGTATTTGCACTAGTCAATGTCTTCTCTATTGCATAACGACAACGTGTAACCCAAACGAAGATTCGTTTCACGCCCCTAACCCTAATTCTAATGAAAACCCGACATATATATGTATTAATAAATTGGTATGTTAAATTCAATTATTTTATTAACAATAAAATGCCTCTAATTTGGCTTCAATTTAAAATTTATTTTATTTAATTTATAAATTTAATTTATATGAGAAGTAAAATTTACTTTTAATTTCGACTTAAAGATTGATTTATTTTTATAAATCCTTATATAATTAAAACATTCAATTTAAATAATTACATGATCATTCTATTAATAAAGAAAAAATTAGCATAAAAAATAAAAAAATTATTAAAATAAATAAATATAGAAAATTTAATGTTTTAATATATGAAATTAAAGGGATTAGTAAAACAATTTCTACATCAAAAATTAGAAATGTTAATGAAATTAAATAAAATGGTAATGAAAATGGAATATTTATTTTTGTGATTGGATTAAATCCACATTCATAAGGTAAATTTTGTTCTATATTAAATTTTTTGTATATTGATAAAAATTTATTTAATAAAAAAATAATTATTAAAATTATAAAAATTAATAAATAATAAATTATATTAATTAAGTATATTAATTTAATATTAAATTTTTTAATTGGAAATTAAATGTAATTTTATTATACTATATATTTAAAATTTAATTTAATTTATGATGATGTAATAAAATATATAAATGAATAATCAAATTAGATCAACAAAATGTCAATATCAAATAGCAAATTCAAAATTAATACGATGAATTATTGAAAAATGATTTTTTATTATTCGGATTAAAGAATATAATAGAAATAATGTTCCAATAAGAACGTGAATACCATGAAATCCGGTAGATAAAAAAAATAGATCCAAAAATTCTATCATTAATACAGAAAAATGAATTATGATATTCAAAAGTTTGTATAAAATTAAAATAAAATCCTAAAAAAATTGTTGATATTAATATTGAGATTCTTGATTTAAATTTATTATTAATTCAATGTATCCTACTATTATTATTAATTGGATATAGTACACTGCTATATAATATTGATAGTTCAAGAAAAGTATTAAAGCAGTGAAAATTATAGAGTTTTTAAGAAACAGGACGACAGAAGCAGGACAGAATCGCAACAGACGGACATTGCAAAAGTGTCTTTTGCTCCGCCTCCAAGGATTTGCACCCCCTCCCCCAAATGTTTTCAAAATTTCCTAAGGAATTATAACCTGGCTTTATACCCGAGGAAATTTTATGACCGCATGAAAACATACTTCTTAGTTTCCTACTTTCTTTCATACTTCCCCATTCCTATTTTCGTAGTTAATAAGTTAAAATTAATTTTCTCTATGTATCTCAAATATTATTTATAAAAAATGAGAAAATTAAATATATAAAATATAATGATGTAAGTAATATATTTAAATTAGTATATGGGTATTCAAATATTTGTTTTCCTAATCAAGTAAGTATAATAAAAATATTAATAAATCATCAATAAAAAATTTTATTTATAAAATAAAATTTATTATTTTTTAAATTATTTAAATTAATTAATGGAATTAAATATAAAATAAAAATTGATATAAAAAGTATAATTACTCCTCCTAGTTTATTTGGAATTGTTCGTAGAATTGAATATGCAAATAAAAAATATCATTCAGGTTTAATATGAATTGGTGTAATTATTGGATTTGCTATTTTAAAATTATCTGGATCACCTAAGATGTAATGTATTTGTAAGTTAATTAATATAAATAAAATAAATGTTAAAATGATTGTAATTAAATCTTTAATTGAAAAATATGGATGAAAATTAATTTTATAAATATTTAGTTTTGAATGTATTGGGTTTGATGATCCTGTAACATGAAGGATAATTAAATGTATAAATACTATTATTAAAATAATAAATGGTAAAATAAAATGAAATTAATAAAATCGGTTTAATGTATCATTATTAATTGAAAATCCACCTCAGATTCATTCAACTGTAAATTGTCCAATATATGGGATAGCTGAAATTAAATTAGTAATAACTATTGCTCCTCAAAAAGATATTTGACCTCATGGTAATACATATCCAAGAAATGCTGTTGCTATTGATAAAAATAAAATTGAAACTCCAATTGATCAAACTTGAAATAATTTAAATGAATAATAAAATGTATTTCGTGCAATATGTAAATATATAATGAAAAAATAAAATGATGCTCCGTTTATATGAATTAATCGAATTAATCATCCTGAGTTTATATCTTTTATAATATTTGAAATTCTATTAAATGCAATATTGATATTTGGACAGTAATGTATTGA
This sequence comes from Bombus vosnesenskii, assembly GCF_011952255.1. NCBI lineage: Eukaryota > Metazoa > Arthropoda > Insecta > Hymenoptera > Apidae > Bombus > Bombus vosnesenskii. The sequence goes on from NW_022883574.1 coordinate 25,107, forward strand.
TAAAAATAATCCTGAGATAATTTGAATTATTAAAAATATTCCAAGTATTGATCCAAAATTTCATAAGTAATTAATATTAATTGGTGTAGGTAAATTAATAAATGATATAGGTATGAAATTAATTATGAAATAATAATTGATTTAAAATATAAAAGATTTATTTTGATAATTTCAAGAGTAACAATATTAATTTCAGGAATTATAGCTAATTTTGAAATAGATTTTAAAAAAATTAGTGCTTTATCAACATTAAGACAATTAGGTTTTATAATGAGAATTTATTCTTTAGGAATAACAGATTTGACATTTTTACATTTATTTATTCATGCGTTTTTTAAATCTATAATATTTATATGTGTTGGAAGATTGATTCATTATATAAATGGTATTCAAAATTTTCGTTTTTATTCTGGTATATTTTTTTTATATCCTATAAAAGGATTATTAATAATATTTTCATTATTAATATTATGTGGTTTTCCATTTTTAGTGGGATTTTATTCTAAAGATTTAATTGTTGAATATTATTTTTTAAGAATTAAAAGAACTTTTAGTATAGTAAATTTAATTTTTGGAACTATTTTTACTGTATCATATTCTTTTCGTTCAATATTTATAATAATAAGAAATAATTATATAATAAATTTAATATATTTAAGAGAAGATTGTATTATAATTAGAGTTATATCAATAATTTTAATAATAATATTAATTTTAAGAAAATTTATTTTTAATTTTTTTTTATCATTTAAATATTTAATTTATATTTATAAATATTTTGTATTTAAAATGATTTTATTAGGATTGATATTATCAGTATTAATATTGAATGTTAATTTTTTTAAAAAAAGAAAAATATTTATTAAAAGATTTTTTATAATAGAATTTTTTTATAAGATTATAATTAATCAATTAATAAATAAAATAATTTATTATGAATTTTATTTTGAAAAAGGTTTATTAGAAAAATTTATAGGAAAAATTATAAGATATATTTGTGATTTATTAGAAATAAATTTTATATTTAAAATTTCTTTTTTATTATTATTATATTTACATTTATTAATATTAATAATTTTAATTTAATTAAAATTATTATATATGTCGGAGCGGACATTAGAATTAGGGTTAGGGGCGTGAAACGAATCTTCGTTTGGGTTACACGTTGTCGTTATGCAATAGAGAAGACATTGACTAGTGCAAATACGATTATTATAGAGTCGGACAAGTAACCGTGGTAGTTAGGCACTCGAGAAACTAATGACAATGATCCTAGGTTCAATAACGAATCCGCGGTCGACGGGATGATAGATAAACGTACTCACAAAATCTAAGTCGGATGCGTGATATTCACTGGTCGTAAAGGGTTACTCCTTTCATCAGTGAGATCGCGAACGAGAATGCCTTTCCGTCCCAACGATGCCACGGAGGAAAAATTATGATGGGGTGTGTCTAAGGATACGAGATCATCGGATTCGTCGAGAAAAGCCTTCGTTCAGAAAGTAAGGGAAATTGACGTTGCTGCTAATTGGTCAATCTCCATATCGGTGGTTAGAAAAAGATGCTAGCCGCCCTCGAGGGAAAGTTGCTAGTGGGAGACCGCGCTCGTTGAAAAATATGGCTCCCCTATCTTCCCGTAGTTGGGACAAAGACTGTTTGTCTGTTTGAAGGACTTTAGTTAACTAAACCTTAAGATTTATAACGGGCCCTCGGGCTAGCCGAACATGTACTGCGGAGACGCATCGACATCTGGCAATCATCTTACTCGAAAAATAGGGTCTGCGTGTGGCGAGCCACGGGACAGAAACCGTTGGAATGTTTACTGTCGCGTGTCGCCACGAATATTTCCTTTAAGGAGAGCCATAGAATTACTCCATACCTTTGCTAGGCAAAGCGTTCATCCCGTGACCGCGGCTACGTTCGGCGACTGACTGTCGCCTCGAGCCCAAGCTCATTATCACGAGTCTCGAACAAATACAATCGGATTCAATAACGACAATTGCTTAATTGCGGCTACGGTAAAATCTAAATTAAAGTATTAAGGTATTTTCCCAAAATTCCAATATACACAAGTGCAGCAAAAGAATAACGAGACCAGGAAAAAGTAAAGTACATGGACGCACGAAAGACGACGCACTAGATCTTTTTTTATTTATTGCTTTTTAAATAATTTCCGATGGCCTTGCTTATGATATTCACATGATAGCTTAGAAATCGTCGAAAATTCTTCTAACTTAATTACGTTTCATTTCGTTGTAACAATCAGTTAAATATCAGATGTCCATCCAACAAAAGTTTTAATTCCAACTGTAATTTTCGTAAGAGAAGCAGTTATCTGGAGAGAGGGAAATCAAGAGAGTAAGGACAATAATGAAGTATAAGAATTTCATTTTATCGTTATATTGATGGGCGTTCTTGCAGACGCAATATCGCGGTGTAATCGTCAACAAGTAAGACTTTCATCTTGAATTTTAAAGAATTTTTAAGCAAATCGTCGCATCATTATTAAAGAAATTATCATATCATTCTTGAAGGAATCAATCAAATGTTTTTTTGTTTTATATTAGTTTATTGAATTATGCATGAACATAATAATAGAAATATAACAAAATGGATCATACCCAATTCAATAAAATAATATAAAACAGAAGTTGTTGTTCATATATTATCACCTTAAAAAACTAAAGAAACTTTTCGGACAACCTAATAATTCCTCTGCAATTTGTACACACAGTTCTGCCCGAGCAGCCGAGCTAAACGGGCGTGTGAAACAGTGCTTCAGTGAAAGTGCGGCAAGTGAGGAAAGGTAAGAGAAGAACGACAACACCCAACGCCAAATGGTGGAAAATCCAAAATGCAACAACAAATACCGCCAATAAAAATAACAAGCAAAGGCAAAACATATTTCATAAACAAAGTTACAAATATAACAAATCCAAGTCAGTCACTAAACGAAGAACAGGAGTGCTCAGCTATGAATGAAATAGAAATGGAAACATTACAAAATAATGACGAGAATAAAATCAACAACGAAGTAACCCACCAGGATGAAAGATGGAAGGTCGCAATTTACAACAAAAAACGTAAAATAACACCAAACACAAACATTAGGAAAGCTATAGAAGCAGAAAAGCAACAACGGCTACAAGAAATCACTCTCCGAAACTCCTTCAGCGCACTGCCAGAAGAGAAAAAAACACACTCAGCCGAAAAACCAATAACCCACATCGCCAAACCACCATCAACTTACATAGAAGCCCAAATAGTAGACCCCCTCATTGAACTACTGAACAACACGGCAGGAAAAGAAAATTACAGTATAAAAGAATTAAAACTAGACCAGGTAAAAGTACAAACTAACACCCCAGAAACTTTTAGAAAAGTGACAAAAGCACGAAAAGAAAAAACGCCGGATATCACATTTACCAGCTCAAAACTGATAAAAGTTACAAAGCAGTAATCAGAGGATTACACCCAAAAACAAATACAAACAACATATGCGAGGAACTAGCCAAAATCGGACACCAGGTAAGAGCAATAAACAACATAACGAGATATGATACTAAACAACCATTACTGCTATTTCTAATAGAACTCGAACCTAAAAATAATAACAAAGAAATGTTTGAAATTAAAAAAGTTCTAAGCACAATAGTAACAGTGGAGCCACCTAGACATAAAAAAGACATACCGCAATGCATACGGTGCCAGCAATATGGACACAAAAATTTACTGCAACAGAAATTCGGTGTGTGTCAAAAGTACCTAACAATAAACTGTCCATACATAGGAAAAATAAATGAAGTAAAATGCTACAACTGCAATGGAAACCACCCAGCCAGTTACAAAGGCTGTGTAGTTAGAAAACAACTGCAATGTAAACTGTCTCCGCCGCATCGAAACAGAACACACAATAACATTCACGCGCAACAGGATAGCACAGAAACTGAAACAACACCAAATCTACAGCACGTAATGAACAATAACCACAGTAACATCAACACCGTTGGTAGCCGAAGCTACGCGCAAGTAGTCAACCAATCGCCACCCTTAGACAACCAAAATCAGAATAATAACAGCAACGACACTACACAAATCAAGGAATTGCTCAAACAATCCATCAAAAACATCGAAATGCTAACAAAAATGATAAGCGAACAAAACGCAGTTCTCAGACAGCAAACGCAACAAATAACAGTCATGTTACAACTTCTTACAAACATGCTAAGCAAAAAATAAAAACGGGCACGCTGAAAATAGCCAGCCTGGAACTCAAACGGCCTACAACAATGGGCCTCAGAAATTAAAACATTCCTATATAAGAACAATATAGACATATTACTTGTTTCAGAAACACACTTCACTCCAAAAAGCTACATGAAAATACCTTACTACACCATATATGATACCGAACACCCCTCAGGTAATAATAAGAAACGATATCAAACATCACTTACACATCCAATTTAGAAAGGAATATACCCAAGCAACCACCGGTACAGTACAAACTAGCAGCAACCACTCCCATTTGCCAGCAATATATGTACCATCACGACACAAAATTACATCACAAATGTGGGAAGAGTACTTCCAACACTTAGATGACAAGTATATCGCAGCGGGAGACTACAATGTAAAGCACACGCTATGGGGATCAAGAATTACTCGAGGTAGAACCCTGAAAAAATACACTAGAAACAAGAACCTCAATATATTACCCACAGGAAGACAAACAGACTGGCCGACAGACCTCAGCAAAATATCTGACCTACTCGAGTTTGCAGTTACAAAGGGACTAAACGCAAATAAACTAAAAATAACACCCAGCCTCGAGTTTAGCTCCGATCATACACCCATAATAATTGCATACAGAAACAAGCCAATACTTTATAGCAATCCAGAGACACTATGCAACAAAACCTCCAAATGGCAAACTTTTAAAGAAATAATCGAGAGCAAAACCAACTGCAACATCCAATTGAAAACACCCGAACACATCGAACAGGCAGTAACAACATTGACAGAAACTATCCAAGAAGCAGCATGGGCAACCACTATACCTGATCCAACCACCAGACAAATAAAAATAATTCCGCCAGACATACTTGAAAACATTAGAGAAAAAAGAAAAGCGAAAGCAAAATTGCAAAAACATAGAACACTAGAAAACAAAAAACACCTAAACAAACTTGCAAAGGAAATAAAAAACAAAATAAAAGAGCACAACAATAACGAATTCACAAAATTCATAGAGACACTCTCTGCACACGAGAACTTCAACTGCTCCCTACGGAAAGCCACGAAGAAAATAAAGAAGCCAACCAAACTAGTCCCAGCGATCAGAAAGGCAGACAATACATGGGCAAGAAGCAACGAAGAGCAAGCTGAAGAATTTTCCAACCACCTTTGAAACACATTTATACCACATAATATCAACAACAGCAACCCCAAATGCCATACGGACGAGGATGCGCAAACCACTAGTACCTCAACTGACAAACACTACATCATACCTAAAACAATAGCACAAGAAATTAGAAACATAATCGAGAAAACAAAACATAATAAAGCACCAGGAATCGACCTAATCAGTGGTAAAATCTTGAAAAACCTTCCGCCAAAAGCGATAACACTAATGACAATAATATTCAATGCAATACTACGAATCCAATACTTTCGTAAACTATGGAAACTAGCCAGATTATAATGTTACGTAAACCAGGCAAAGACCCACATCAAACCGCATCTTACAGACCAATATCACTACTTCCTGTGTTTTCCAAAATACTAGAGAAAATAATATACGACCGCATAAAACCAATAATAGAGAAGTAACCAACGGTCAAAGAGGAAATTAACAGATACGCAGGAAAATACAAAGAAAGAATAGGAACATACCCAAACCGGCTAGCTGTGGAAACGGTCAACACCTCAAACATGGATAGAAGGCTGAAAGGGAAATACCCAGCAGACCTCACAAAGGACACAACCTAACAAACACGAAGATGGTATCCCGCTGGGGGTAGCCACCCACATGATAATCAAACAGTTAAAAAATGTCCTACCAAATGTCCAAATTAGACAGATTGTGAATGAAAAGAATTAAACAAAAAAAAAAAAAAAACGCGTATGGCGTTAGCCATACACGCTGGTCATCCTGCTTGTATCTCGGGCTGATAACAATATTGATAGCATTTTTATGTTGTATGACGTCTTTACAATTTCACACGACTCTTCCTCTCTGTCTCTCTTTAAACAAGCTTTTTTCTTATTCCTTTCAATAAACACACAACATTTCACACTTTATTTTCTATATTCGTTCAGATTCGTTGACAAAAAATTTGTAATCATCTTAAAAGAATGATTTTACATAACAAATTTTTAAAAATCTCCGATATACTTCTGTTCTAATACTTCTATTTTAATACTTCTTATTTTAAAAATCCCTAGTTATTATTATAATGTAATCAATAATATAGAAGAAGTAGTAGGAAAAGTATTATAGTTTGTATCATTAATCTATATTAATCTGATTTGGTATAGTCACCGAATAATCCTAATATACTCTACTTTAATCCGAATAAATTTCATTATAACTTATGAAAATGAGAGTGATCATTTTAATGAATTCGCAAATTGTTACGATCGTTCGCGGAGAGACGCGGTCGCTAGGAGATCGCGTCAGCGAGAGGCGTAAATTCTCGCTACGATTATGTTAATCGACGCCGCGAAATAGTCGTTCCCCTGTTTCGGTTAGGATAACAGAGGTGGTTTAATGAATGTAACACTGTATTAACAGGTTAACATAGAACAATATATTTTACAATAATATGACGAAGATGTTACAGAAATTTGACTCGACTTTGCGATATCTCTAGATAAATTCGTTTGCTCGTCAGGTTTGTCGAAGTGTCACGTTTGACTCGTCAGAAGGAACTGAACGCCCTTCGATTATTCTTTTGTCTCATTTGGAAGACGACCCCCCCTATGCTCGGGTCACGCCACCGCTCGCGCCTATGATCACGTATGCCTCTTCTTGTGTGAAAAACGTAACGGTCAAAAATCGACGTTTCTAGAGCTCGCTACTTGGCGACAACTATGCTCTTGTCGTGTAAAATTAAGGTAAAAATAAGGAACTTGTTAATTTCCGAAAAGGAGATTAAGTTCTTTTTATTTTTTTTTACTCAATTTATACAATTTTTTCGGTTCGCGATGATACACTTTCGATACTTGGATTAGTTAAGAATTTTTTTATTAGACTGACTGGATGATTTTGAAGGGAGCATTTATATTCTTCCATTCGTTGGAGTGGGAGAAGGTTTTGTTTATACTTAGTGTAAAATTCGGAGAACGGCTGGAGTGATCGAATGCCACTCAGGCGGCTGAGAACGGGTGCTGACCGGACGGTCACACGCGATAAGGCGTTCGGAATTTCGGTTTGTTATATACAGTTGCTCGAATTTCGTCTGTGACATTCCCCCCTTCTTAGATTGAACTTGATCCCTCAAGTTTTCTTCAGAAGATTTTTGTGGAATCGGACTTGACGTGGCTTGAAAATTACAGCTGATTCCTCCTCTTCATCTGAGTGGTATGTGTTGGTTGGAATATAGATGTTGGGTGTTGAGCCCAGGGTGAGTGGTACTGGTGGGGCTGTCGCATTGTGGCTGTTGATTACAGTTTCATTTCGGCAGCAAAATAAATTGATACATAATTTGTTCGGTATACATTTCCTGATGCATTTGAATACCCCTATTTTGTTTAATCCATATATACCTAGTATGCTTAATGCTATGTACCCTGATATCTGGAGCGTGGTTAGTCCCCAATACTGTATATTTTAATTCTGTGTTCGAAATTAAGAGTTTCTATCTCGTCGCCTATTTTATCGATCGTTGTTTTATAGCCTTGTAAATTATCTATTATTTTCGGTGCTCGCTCGAGTTTATCTAATAGATGAGTGAAACCATCGTTTGTTTTGAGCGCTAGGGTTTTTGTTTTGATTTCGTATATGACTTCGTTTTTTGTTTCGCCTATACGCATGTGTTCGTCTTTGTACAATATATCGCAAGAAGTGTTAGCTCTTATGATGGAAGGCTTGTCAAGTTTTTGTAAGGTATGTTTCGTTTGGCAAATTGTGTCTATTTCTATCGGATTTGCTGGTATCGCAATGTAACAGTTGCTAGTTTTGAGCGGTATAAAGCTAATGTCTTCAATCTTAAGTACAGTTATTTGACAATGTTCAATGTGTGGTTTGAAATTTATTATTTCGCTGCGACAATCGGTTCTTGAATTTCTGTCATGGATAGGTAGTGTTTGTTTGCATATAGTGGTTCCGGCTCGATTCTTACAAAGTTTGTTGATATACTCGATATCAGCGTTTATAAATGAAAGACCTGAAGTTAAATATATCTGATGTTCGACTACTGGAGCCAAAAATACTCCATTTCTTTTACTCGGGATAGGATATACTTGTAATATGTTCCATTCTGTGTTAGAGACTAAAGGTACTATGATCTTGAAAAATATTTTGTCATCTATTGTGAAGATTTTAAGATCACTGATGTCGAGTATGAATTGAAAATGTTCGGTTTTGGCAGAAATCGCGGTGTTGTACATCTGGCTACCTATTGTCTTGGCGTAATTTTCTATGAATTCATTGGCGTCAAGTATTTGTGGACTAATTATTCCTTGTTCGCCTAATATCATGACGTTAAGTATTTCATCTAATTGGAAGTGTAAAGTTTGTATCGCGGTGTCGACTTTCATGATCATCTTAAGCATAGATCTATCGATATTTGCCTGCTGTTGTAATTTTAATATATCACTATATGATCTCTCTAAGTGGTTTAGGTTTTCTGAGTTTACAATTTTTCTAATAAGTGATGTTTGATTAGCTATTATGGTCTTGATTTTATTATTATCATCGAATAGTTTGTCCATATTTTTGTTTATGAGCGTAAGATCATCATCGTCGAGAGTCCCGAACAGACTTTTCGATACGGAACCTATGATGTTAAGCAAACCTCGTGTGCTCCGGGTATGTGTTAACGCTTTCAAGTGTTTTGCGAGTTGTTTTAGGTTATTGATGCGATTTTGTAATCCGCCTAACTCTTCGACGTATTGTTTGCTGATTGCACGTGAGTCTATTGTTAATTTATATGATTCTCTTGCGCTTATCTGTTCGTATATGTCGCTAGTGTCTAATCCTACTATTACATTGGCAGTGTCGCTGTATAAATATCCTTTCCTATGTTTTCTACGAATACAGAGTTTCCTTCTAATGGTGTAATATTTATTTGCGCGGATACTATTCCGGCAAAGAGGAGCGTCGACCTGGAAAGTAAGGTTTTAAACGATTACCGTGTATCTTTTTGTCTTGAATCAGATAGTATGGAGTACATACTTTATCAATCGTGTACGGTCCTAACCATTCCACATCAAGTTTATGCCTTTTATAATCGTTATGTATTAAAACAGAGTCTCCTTCTTTGAAAACTGATTGAGGTTTTATAATTTTACGTTTTTGATCGCGCTGATATCGCTGTTTACTTTTGATCAATGTTTCGCGAGCGTGTCGGAGTCTAGAGTCCCATTTCTTTTTGCGGAACGTGACTTCGTCTGCGTATGTGCGTTGGGGATTCTTGGATATTGTGGAGGGAAGATTGGCTTGGTGTCCGAATGTGAGTTCGAATGGCGTGTAACCAGTAGAGTCGTGTATCATTGTGTTATATGCAAGGCATACAAAGTTAAGTTGATCGTCCTATTCTTCATCCGAATTTCGCTGTATCGATTTTAACATGTCTGTTATTACTGCGTGTGTCCGTTCTAACGATCCGTTACTTTGTGGGTGGAAGGATGTCGATTTGATATGTTTGATTTTGAACGCGTCTTCGTACTGTTGCATTAAACTAGATATAAAATTCTGTCCGCGGTCAGTTAATATCTTTTTTGGAGCGGAAAAGATGTAAATGTAATGATTCAAGAGTGCGTTCCAAATTGTTTCCGTTTGCTGAGCTTTTAGTGGTACGAGTATTAAGTATTTTGTCAATTCGTCATGTATGGATAGAATGTACTGATTGCCTTTTTCGTCTTTTTCAGTGGGCCTAATAAGTCCATAGCAATTTTATCGTTTGGTTCGAGGGGTGTGTCGGTGATACAAGGTTCTTCGCGCGGTCTGATACGTGTAGTTTTAGATGTTTGGCAGGTGTCGCATGATTCTATATGTTGTTGTATACGTTTCATCAAATCTGGTACTCTGTGCCGTTCACGAATGCGGTCGTATGTCTTTTGCATACCGGAGTGTCCTACTAAATCGTGATTTTCTTTCAATAATTCGTCTATTTCTTCGTCGCTATATGCTTGAATTGGTTCCCATGCAAAATTTAATTCTTTTACGGTGTCGTTCAGGAATAGTAAAATTTGTTTGATCGCGTTCTTTTCGGTCTTTGTGAAACTGTCGTCGCCTATACCTATCTTTTCGTTTATATGAATAATTTCGTTTAATTTAGTTAACCATTCGATTCTGTCGTAATTTCCTAGCTCTGCTTTGGATAATTGATAGAAAGCTTTACGGTTCGGAGTCATTTTGAGAATTTTGGGTAACGCGTCGGTAGATTTTTCCCAATCGTGATATTTTTTATCGAGTTCTATGTTCAAATTTTCGCGTCGTCTGGTCAGAACATGTATTCTAGATAGTGCGTCGGCTGCAGTATTATCTTTTCCTTTCGTGCATTCTATGTCGTATTCGTATTCTTCTAGTTTTAATCGCCATCTCATCAAGCGTGATGAGGGGTCTTTGCAATTCTGTAACCATTTTAGTGCTTGGTGATCGGTTCGGATGAGGAATTTCCGTCCTAACAGATATTGTCGGAGGCGTTTCACGGCCCATACTATTGCTAAAAGTTCTTTTTCTGTAGTGGAATAGTTTCGTTCCGGTGGGTTTAGAGTTCGCGAGATATAACAACATGTATGTCCGTCCTGTGATAAGATTGCACCTATACCTTCGTTACTGGCGTCAGTCGTTAATGTGAATGGTTTCGCAAAGTCTGGGAATTTTAGTACGGGTGATGAACAGAGTTTGTTTTTTAATGTCTGGAATGCTTCCTGGGTTTTATCTGTCCAATGAGATGGTGTCTCCTTTTTTGTAAGTTCGGTCAATGGTTTCGCGATCTTAGAAAAGTTTCTGATGAACTTACGGTAATAACCTGCTAGTCCTAAGAACGATTTGATGTCTGTGGGATTACGTGGCTGTTTGAAATTGCTAACGGCTTCTAATTTTTGGGATTTGGCTTTACACCTTCGGCGGTTACTATATGTCCAAGATATTCTAATTCTGGTTTGAGAAATTCGCATTTGTCCGGCTGTATTTTGAGTCCGAGTTCGCGTAGGCGTTGCAATACTATCGCGAGGTTGCTATTGTGCTCTTCAATCGACTGTCCGAATATTATAATGTCGTCTAAATATACGAAACAATGTTTATTTATGAGTCCTCTTAGCGCGGTATCCATCATGCGTTGAAATGTTGCAGGTGCATTCTTTAAACCGAATGGCATCCTATTGTAATGATAGTGTCCTTGTGGTGTGGAGAATGCTGTGTACTTTTTAGAGTCTATGTCCATTGGGATTTGGTGGAATCCGGAGGATAAATCGAGGGCCGAGAAGAATTTTGCGTTGCCTAGTTGGGATAGTATGTCGTCTATGTCAGGTAATGGATATGCGTCCTGGTCAGTTAGTTCGTTTATTTTTCTGAAGTCTATTACAATTCGCCATTTCTGTTTCCCTGAGGCATCTGTCTTTTTTGGTACTACCCAGACTGGTGAATTGTAAGGAGAATCAGATGGTTCTATAATGTTCTTT
>NW_022883575.1:0-28719 GCF_011952255.1 Bombus vosnesenskii
TAATAAATTGGTATGTTAAATTCAATTATTTTATTAACAATAAAATGCCTCTAATTTGGCTTCAATTTAAAATTTATTTTATTTAATTTATAAATTTAATTTATATGAGAAGTAAAATTTACTTTTAATTTCGACTTAAGGATTGATTTATTTTTATAAATCCTTATAAAATAAAAAAATTATTAAAATAAATAAATATAGAAAATTTAATGTTTTAATATATGAAATTAAAGGGATTAGTAAAACAATTTCTACATCAAAAATTAGAAATGTTAATGAAATTAAATAAAATGGTAATGAAAATGGAATATTTATTTTTGTGATTGGATTAAATCCACATTCATAAGGTAAATTTTGTTCTATATTAAATTTTTTGTATATTGATAAAAATTTATTTAATAAAAAAATAATTATTAAAATTATAAAAATTAATAAATAATAAATTATATTAATTAAGTATATTAATTTAATATTAAATTTTTTAATTGGAAATTAAATGTAATTTTATTATACTATATATTTAAAATTTAATTTAATTTATGATGATGTAATAAAATATATAAATGAATAATCAAATTAGATCAACAAAATGTCAATATCAAATAGCAAATTCAAAATTAATACGATGAATTATTGAAAAATGATTTTTTATTATTCGGATTAAAGAATATAATAGAAATAATGTTCCAATAAGAACGTGAATACCATGAAATCCGGTAGATAAAAAAAAATAGATCCAAAAATTCTATCATTAATACAGAAAAATGAATTATGATATTCAAAAGTTTGTATAAAATTAAAATAAAATCCTAAAAAAATTGTTGATATTAATATTGAGATTCTTGATTTAAATTTATTATTAATTCAATGTATCCTACTATTATTATTAATTGGATATAGTACACTGCTATATAATATTGATAGTTCAAGAAAAGTATTAAAGCAGTGAAAATTATAGAGTTTTTAAGAAACAGGACGACAGAAGCAGGACAGAATCGCAACAGACGGACATTGCAAAAGTGTCTTTTGCTCCGCCTCCAAGGATTTGCACCCCCTCCCCCAAATGTTTTCAAAATTTCCTAAGGAATTATAACCTGGCTTTATACCCGAGGAAATTTTATGACCGCATGAAAACATACTTCTTAGTTTCCTACTTTCTTTCATACTTCCCCATTCCTATTTTCGTAGTTAATAAGTTAAAATTAATTTTCTCTATGTATCTCAAATATTATTTATAAAAAATGAGAAAATTAAATATATAAAATATAATGATGTAAGTAATATATTTAAATTAGTATATGGGTATTCAAATATTTGTTTTCCTAATCAAGTAAGTATAATAAAAATATTAATAAATCATCAATAAAAAATTTTATTTATAAAATAAAATTTATTATTTTTTAAATTATTTAAATTAATTAATGGAATTAAATATAAAATAAAAATTGATATAAAAAGTATAATTACTCCTCCTAGTTTATTTGGAATTGTTCGTAGAATTGAATATGCAAATAAAAAATATCATTCAGGTTTAATATGAATTGGTGTAATTATTGGATTTGCTATTTTAAAATTATCTGGATCACCTAAGATGTAATGTATTTGTAAGTTAATTAATATAAATAAAATAAATGTTAAAATGATTGTAATTAAATCTTTAATTGAAAAATATGGATGAAAATTAATTTTATAAATATTTAGTTTTGAATGTATTGGGTTTGATGATCCTGTAACATGAAGGATAATTAAATGTATAAATACTATTATTAAAATAATAAATGGTAAAATAAAATGAAATTAATAAAATCGGTTTAATGTATCATTATTAATTGAAAATCCACCTCAGATTCATTCAACTGTAAATTGTCCAATATATGGGATAGCTGAAATTAAATTAGTAATAACTATTGCTCCTCAAAAAGATATTTGACCTCATGGTAATACATATCCAAGAAATGCTGTTGCTATTGATAAAAATAAAATTGAAACTCCAATTGATCAAACTTGAAATAATTTAAATGAATAATAAAATGTATTTCGTGCAATATGTAAATATATAATGAAAAAATAAAATGATGCTCCGTTTATATGAATTAATCGAATTAATCATCCTGAGTTTATATCTTTTATAATATTTGAAATTCTATTAAATGCAATATTGATATTTGGACAGTAATGTATTGATAAAAATAATCCTGAGATAATTTGAATTATTAAAAATATTCCAAGTATTGATCCAAAATTTCATAAGTAATTAATATTAATTGGTGTAGGTAAATTAATAAATGATATAGGTATGAAATTAATTATGAAATAATAATTGATTTAAAATATAAAAGATTTATTTTGATAATTTCAAGAGTAACAATATTAATTTCAGGAATTATAGCTAATTTTGAAATAGATTTTAAAAAAATTAGTGCTTTATCAACATTAAGACAATTAGGTTTTATAATGAGAATTTATTCTTTAGGAATAACAGATTTGACATTTTTACATTTATTTATTCATGCGTTTTTTAAATCTATAATATTTATATGTGTTGGAAGATTGATTCATTATATAAATGGTATTCAAAATTTTCGTTTTTATTCTGGTATATTTTTTTTATATCCTATAAAAGGATTATTAATAATATTTTCATTATTAATATTGTGTGGTTTTCCATTTTTAGTGGGATTTTATTCTAAAGATTTAATTGTTGAATATTATTTTTTAAGAATTAAAAGAACTTTTAGTATAGTAAATTTAATTTTTGGAACTATTTTTACTGTATCATATTCTTTTCGTTCAATATTTATAATAATAAGAAATAATTATATAATAAATTTAATATATTTAAGAGAAGATTGTATTATAATTAGAGTTATATCAATAATTTTAATAATAATATTAATTTTAAGAAAATTTATTTTTAATTTTTTTTTATCATTTAAATATTTAATTTATATTTATAAATATTTTGTATTTAAAATGATTTTATTAGGATTGATATTATCAGTATTAATATTGAATGTTAATTTTTTTAAAAAAAGAAAAATATTTATTAAAAGATTTTTTATAATAGAATTTTTTTATAAGATTATAATTAATCAATTAATAAATAAAATAATTTATTATGAATTTTATTTTGAAAAAGGTTTATTAGAAAAATTTATAGGAAAAATTATAAGATATATTTGTGATTTATTAGAAATAAATTTTATATTTAAAATTTCTTTTTTATTATTATTATATTTACATTTATTAATATTAATAATTTTAATTTAATTAAAATTATTATATATGTCGGAGCGGACATTAGAATTAGGGTTAGGGGCGTGAAACGAATCTTCGTTTGGGTTACACGTTGTCGTTATGCAATAGAGAAGACATTGACTAGTGCAAATACGATTATTATAGAGTCGGACAAGTAACCGTGGTAGTTAGGCACTCGAGAAACTAATGACAATGATCCTAGGTTCAATAACGAATCCGCGGTCGACGGGATGATAGATAAACGTACTCACAAAATCTAAGTCGGATGCGTGATATTCACTGGTCGTAAAGGGTTACTCCTTTCATCAGTGAGATCGCGAACGAGAATGCCTTTCCGTCCCAACGATGCCACGGAGGAAAAATTATGATGGGGTGTGTCTAAGGATACGAGATCATCGGATTCGTCGAGAAAAGCCTTCGTTCAGAAAGTAAGGGAAATTGACGTTGCTGCTAATTGGTCAATCTCCATATCGGTGGTTAGAAAAAGATGCTAGCCGCCCTCGAGGGAAAGTTGCTAGTGGGAGACCGCGCTCGTTGAAAAATATGGCTCCCCTATCTTCCCGTAGTTGGGACAAAGACTGTTTGTCTGTTTGAAGGACTTTAGTTAACTAAACCTTAAGATTTATAACGGGCCCTCGGGCTAGCCGAACATGTACTGCGGAGACGCATCGACATCTGGCAATCATCTTACTCGAAAAATAGGGTCTGCGTGTGGCGAGCCACGGGACAGAAACCGTTGGAATGTTTACTGTCGCGTGTCGCCACGAATATTTCCTTTAAGGAGAGCCATAGAATTACTCCATACCTTTGCTAGGCAAAGCGTTCATCCCGTGACCGCGGCTACGTTCGGCGACTGACTGTCGCCTCGAGCCCAAGCTCATTATCACGAGTCTCGAACAAATACAATCGGATTCAATAACGACAATTGCTTAATTGCGGCTACGGTAAAATCTAAATTAAAGTATTAAGGTATTTTCCCAAAATTCCAATATACACAAGTGCAGCAAAAGAATAACGAGACCAGGAAAAAGTAAAGTACATGGACGCACGAAAGACGACGCACTAGATCTTTTTTTATTTATTGCTTTTTAAATAATTTCCGATGGCCTTGCTTATGATATTCACATGATAGCTTAGAAATCGTCGAAAATTCTTCTAACTTAATTACGTTTCATTTCGTTGTAACAATCAGTTAAATATCAGATGTCCATCCAACAAAAGTTTTAATTCCAACTGTAATTTTCGTAAGAGAAGCAGTTATCTGGAGAGAGGGAAATCAAGAGAGTAAGGACAATAATGAAGTATAAGAATTTCATTTTATCGTTATATTGATGGGCGTTCTTGCAGACGCAATATCGCGGTGTAATCGTCAACAAGTAAGACTTTCATCTTGAATTTT
Source organism: Bombus vosnesenskii (assembly GCF_011952255.1). Lineage (NCBI taxonomy): Eukaryota > Metazoa > Arthropoda > Insecta > Hymenoptera > Apidae > Bombus > Bombus vosnesenskii. The sequence continues at coordinate 4,658 of NW_022883575.1, forward strand.
AAAGAATTTTTAAGCAAATCGTCGCATCATTATTAAAGAAATTATCATATCATTCTTGAAGGAATCAATCAAATGTTTTTTTGTTTTATATTAGTTTATTGAATTATGCATGAACATAATAATAGAAATATAACAAAATGGATCATACCCAATTCAATAAAATAATATAAAACAGAAGTTGTTGTTCATATATTATCACCTTAAAAAACTAAAGAAACTTTTCGGACAACCTAATAATTCCTCTGCAATTTGTACACACAGTTCTGCCCGAGCAGCCGAGCTAAACGGGCGTGTGAAACAGTGCTTCAGTGAAAGTGCGGCAAGTGAGGAAAGGTAAGAGAAGAACGACAACACCCAACGCCAAATGGTGGAAAATCCAAAATGCAACAACAAATACCGCCAATAAAAATAACAAGCAAAGGCAAAACATATTTCATAAACAAAGTTACAAATATAACAAATCCAAGTCAGTCACTAAACGAAGAACAGGAGTGCTCAGCTATGAATGAAATAGAAATGGAAACATTACAAAATAATGACGAGAATAAAATCAACAACGAAGTAACCCACCAGGATGAAAGATGGAAGGTCGCAATTTACAACAAAAAACGTAAAATAACACCAAACACAAACATTAGGAAAGCTATAGAAGCAGAAAAGCAACAACGGCTACAAGAAATCACTCTCCGAAACTCCTTCAGCGCACTGCCAGAAGAGAAAAAAACACACTCAGCCGAAAAACCAATAACCCACATCGCCAAACCACCATCAACTTACATAGAAGCCCAAATAGTAGACCCCCTCATTGAACTACTGAACAACACGGCAGGAAAAGAAAATTACAGTATAAAAGAATTAAAACTAGACCAGGTAAAAGTACAAACTAACACCCCAGAAACTTTTAGAAAAGTGACAAAAGCACGAAAAGAAAAAACGCCGGATATCACATTTACCAGCTCAAAACTGATAAAAGTTACAAAGCAGTAATCAGAGGATTACACCCAAAAACAAATACAAACAACATATGCGAGGAACTAGCCAAAATCGGACACCAGGTAAGAGCAATAAACAACATAACGAGATATGATACTAAACAACCATTACTGCTATTTCTAATAGAACTCGAACCTAAAAATAATAACAAAGAAATGTTTGAAATTAAAAAAGTTCTAAGCACAATAGTAACAGTGGAGCCACCTAGACATAAAAAAGACATACCGCAATGCATACGGTGCCAGCAATATGGACACACAAAAATTTACTGCAACAGAAATTCGGTGTGTGTCAAAAGTACCTAACAATAAACTGTCCATACATAGGAAAAATAAATGAAGTAAAATGCTACAACTGCAATGGAAACCACCCAGCCAGTTACAAAGGCTGTGTAGTTAGAAAACAACTGCAATGTAAACTGTCTCCGCCGCATCGAAACAGAACACACAATAACATTCACGCGCAACAGGATAGCACAGAAACTGAAACAACACCAAATCTACAGCACGTAATGAACAATAACCACAGTAACATCAACACCGTTGGTAGCCGAAGCTACGCGCAAGTAGTCAACCAATCGCCACCCTTAGACAACCAAAATCAGAATAATAACAGCAACGACACTACACAAATCAAGGAACTGCTCAAACAATCCATCAAAAACATCGAAATGCTAACAAAAATGATAAGCGAACAAAACGCAGTTCTCAGACAGCAAACGCAACAAATAACAGTCATGTTACAACTTCTTACAAACATGCTAAGCAAAAAATAAAAACGGGCACGCTGAAAATAGCCAGCCTGGAACTCAAACGGCCTACAACAATGGGCCTCAGAAATTAAAACATTCCTATATAAGAACAATATAGACATATTACTTGTTTCAGAAACACACTTCACTCCAAAAAGCTACATGAAAATACCTTACTACACCATATATGATACCGAACACCCCTCAGGTAATAATAAGAAACGATATCAAACATCACTTACACATCCAATTTAGAAAGGAATATACCCAAGCAACCACCGGTACAGTACAAACTAGCAGCAACCACTCCCATTTGCCAGCAATATATGTACCATCACGACACAAAATTACATCACAAATGTGGGAAGAGTACTTCCAACACTTAGATGACAAGTATATCGCAGCGGGAGACTACAATGTAAAGCACACGCTATGGGGATCAAGAATTACTCGAGGTAGAACCCTGAAAAAATACACTAGAAACAAGAACCTCAATATATTACCCACAGGAAGACAAACAGACTGGCCGACAGACCTCAGCAAAATATCTGACCTACTCGAGTTTGCAGTTACAAAGGGACTAAACGCAAATAAACTAAAAATAACACCCAGCCTCGAGTTTAGCTCCGATCATACACCCATAATAATTGCATACAGAAACAAGCCAATACTTTATAGCAATCCAGAGACACTATGCAACAAAACCTCCAAATGGCAAACTTTTAAAGAAATAATCGAGAGCAAAACCAACTGCAACATCCAATTGAAAACACCCGAACACATCGAACAGGCAGTAACAACATTGACAGAAACTATCCAAGAAGCAGCATGGGCAACCACTATACCTGATCCAACCACCAGACAAATAAAAATAATTCCGCCAGACATACTTGAAAACATTAGAGAAAAAAGAAAAGCGAAAGCAAAATTGCAAAAACATAGAACACTAGAAAACAAAAAACACCTAAACAAACTTGCAAAGGAAATAAAAAACAAAATAAAAGAGCACAACAATAACGAATTCACAAAATTCATAGAGACACTCTCTGCACACGAGAACTTCAACTGCTCCCTATGGAAAGCCACGAAGAAAATAAAGAAGCCAACCAAACTAGTCCCAGCGATCAGAAAGGCAGACAATACATGGGCAAGAAGCAACGAAGAGCAAGCTGAAGAATTTTCCAACCACCTTTGAAACACATTTATACCACATAATATCAACAACAGCAACCCCAAATGCCATACGGACGAGGATGCGCAAACCACTAGTACCTCAACTGACAAACACTACATCATACCTAAAACAATAGCACAAGAAATTAGAAACATAATCGAGAAAACAAAACATAATAAAGCACCAGGAATCGACCTAATCAGTGGTAAAATCTTGAAAAACCTTCCGCCAAAAGCGATAACACTAATGACAATAATATTCAATGCAATACTACGAATCCAATACTTTCGTAAACTATGGAAACTAGCCAGATTATAATGTTACGTAAACCAGGCAAAGACCCACATCAAACCGCATCTTACAGACCAATATCACTACTTCCTGTGTTTTCCAAAATACTAGAGAAAATAATATACGACCGCATAAAACCAATAATAGAGAAGTAACCAACGGTCAAAGAGGAAATTAACAGATACGCAGGAAAATACAAAGAAAGAATAGGAACATACCCAAACCGGCTAGCTGTGGAAACGGTCAACACCTCAAACATGGATAGAAGGCTGAAAGGGAAATACCCAGCAGACCTCACAAAGGACACAACCTAACAAACACGAAGATGGTATCCCGCTGGGGGTAGCCACCCACATGATAATCAAACAGTTAAAAAATGTCCTACCAAATGTCCAAATTAGACAGATTGTGAATGAAAAGAATTAAACAAAAAAAAACGCGTATGGCGTTAGCCATACACGCTGGTCATCCTGCTTGTATCTCGGGCTGATAACAATATTGATAGCATTTTTATGTTGTATGACGTCTTTACAATTTCACACGACTCTTCCTCTCTGTCTCTCTTTAAACAAGCTTTTTTCTTATTCCTTTCAATAAACACACAACATTTCACACTTTATTTTCTATATTCGTTCAGATTCGTTGACAAAAAATTTGTAATCATCTTAAAAGAATGATTTTACATAACAAATTTTTAAAAATCTCCGATATACTTCTGTTCTAATACTTCTATTTTAATACTTCTTATTTTAAAAATCCCTAGTTATTATTATAATGTAATCAATAATATAGAAGAAGTAGTAGGAAAAGTATTATAGTTTGTATCATTAATCTATATTAATCTGATTTGGTATAGTCACCGAATAATCCTAATATACTCTACTTTAATCCGAATAAATTTCATTATAACTTATGAAAATGAGAGTGATCATTTTAATGAATTCGCAAATTGTTACGATCGTTCGCGGAGAGACGCGGTCGCTAGGAGATCGCGTCAGCGAGAGGCGTAAATTCTCGCTACGATTATGTTAATCGACGCCGCGAAATAGTCGTTCCCCTGTTTCGGTTAGGATAACAGAGGTGGTTTAATGAATGTAACACTGTATTAACAGGTTAACATAGAACAATATATTTTACAATAATATGACGAAGATGTTACAGAAATTTGACTCGACTTTGCGATATCTCTAGATAAATTCGTTTGCTCGTCAGGTTTGTCGAAGTGTCACGTTTGACTCGTCAGAAGGAACTGAACGCCCTTCGATTATTCTTTTGTCTCATTTGGAAGACGACCCCCCCTATGCTCGGGTCACGCCACCGCTCGCGCCTATGATCACGTATGCCTCTTCTTGTGTGAAAAACGTAACGGTCAAAAATCGACGTTTCTAGAGCTCGCTACTTGGCGACAACTATGCTCTTGTCGTGTAAAATTAAGGTAAAAATAAGGAACTTGTTAATTTCCGAAAAGGAGATTAAGTTCTTTTTATTTTTTTTTACTCAATTTATACAATTTTTTCGGTTCGCGATGATACACTTTCGATACTTGGATTAGTTAAGAATTTTTTTATTAGACTGACTGGATGATTTTGAAGGGAGCATTTATATTCTTCCATTCGTTGGAGTGGGAGAAGGTTTTGTTTATACTTAGTGTAAAATTCGGAGAACGGCTGGAGTGATCGAATGCCACTCAGGCGGCTGAGAACGGGTGCTGACCGGACGGTCACACGCGATAAGGCGTTCGGAATTTCGGTTTGTTATATACAGTTGCTCGAATTTCGTCTGTGACATTCCCCCCTTCTTAGATTGAACTTGATCCCTCAAGTTTTCTTCAGAAGATTTTTGTGGAATCGGACTTGACGTGGCTTGAAAATTACAGCTGATTCCTCCTCTTCATCTGAGTGGTATGTGTTGGTTGGAATATAGATGTTGGGTGTTGAGCCCAGGGTGAGTGGTACTGGTGGGGCTGTCGCATTGTGGCTGTTGATTACAGTTTCATTTCGGCAGCAAAATAAATTGATACATAATTTGTTCGGTATACATTTCCTGATGCATTTGAATACCCCTATTTTGTTTAATCCATATATACCTAGTATGCCTAATGCTATGTACCCTAATATCTGGAGCGTGGTTAGTCCCCAATACTGTATATTTTTAATTCTGTGTTCGAAATTAAGAGTTTCTATCTCGTCGCCTATTTTATCGATCGTTGTTTTATAGCCTTGTAAATTATCTATTATTTTCGGTGCTCGCTCGAGTTTATCTAATAGATGAGTGAAACTATCGTTTGTTTTGAGCGCTAGGGTTTTTGTTTTGATTTCGTATATGACTTCGTTTTTTGTTTCGCCTATACGCATGTGTTCGTCTTTGTACAATATATCGCAAGAAGTGTTAGCTCTTATGATGGAAGGCTTGTCAAGTTTTTGTAAGGTATGTTTCGTTTGGCAAATTGTGTCTATTTCTATCGGATTTGCTGGTATCGCAATGTAACAGTTGCTAGTTTTGAGCGGTATAAAGCTAATGTCTTCAATCTTAAGTACAGTTATTTGACAATGTTCAATGTGTGGTTTGAAATTTATTATTTCGCTGCGACAATCGGTTCTTGAATTTCTGTCATGGATAGGTAGTGTTTGTTTGCATATAGTGGTTCCGGCTCGATTCTTACAAAGTTTGTTGATATACTCGATATCAGCGTTTATAAATGAAAGACCTGAAGTTAAATATATCTGATGTTCGACTACTGGAGCCAAAAATACTCCATTTCTTTTACTCGGGATAGGATATACTTGTAATATGTTCCATTCTGTGTTAGAGACTAAAGGTACTATGATCTTGAAAAATATTTTGTCATCTATTGTGAAGATTTTAAGATCACTGATGTCGAGTATGAATTGAAAATGTTCGGTTTTGGCAGAAATCGCGGTGTTGTACATCTGGCTACCTATTGTCTTGGCGTAATTTTCTATGAATTCATTGGCGTCAAGTATTTGTGGACTAATTATTCCTTGTTTGCCTAATATCATGACGTTAAGTATTTCATCTAATTGGAAGTGTAAAGTTTGTATCGCGGTGTCGACTTTCATGATCATCTTAAGCATAGATCTATCGATATTTGCCTGCTGTTGTAATTTTAATATATCACTATATGATCTCTCTAAGTGGTTTAGGTTTTCTGAGTTTACAATTTTTCTAATAAGTGATGTTTGATTAGCTATTATGGTCTTGATTTTATTATTATCATCGAATAGTTTGTCCATATTTTTGTTTATGAGCGTAAGATCATCATCGTCGAGAGTCCCGAACAGACTTTTCGATACGGAACCTATGATGTTAAGCAAACCTCGTGTGCTCCGGGTATGTGTTAACGCTTTCAAGTGTTTTGCGAGTTGTTTTAGGTTATTGATGCGATTTTGTAATCCGCCTAACTCTTCGACGTATTGTTTGCTGATTGCACGTGAGTCTATTGTTAATTTATATGATTCTATTGCGCTTATCTGTTCGTATATGTCGCTAGTGTCTAATCCTACTATTACATTGGCAGTGTCGCTGTATAAATATCCTTTTCCTATGTTTTCTACGAATACAGAGTTTCCTTCTAATGGTGTAATATTTATTTGCGCGGATACTATTCCGACAAAGAGGAGCGTCGACCTGGAAAGTAAGGTTTTAAACGATTACCGTGTATCTTTTTGTCTTGAATCAGATAGTATGGAGTACATACTTTATCAATCGTGTACGGTCCTAACCATTCCACATCAAGTTTATGCCTTTTATGATCGTTATGTATTAAAACAGAGTCTCCTTCTTTGAAAACTGATTGAGGTTTTATAATTTTACGTTTTTGATCGCGCTGATATCGCTGTTTACTTTTGATCAATGTTTCGCGAGCGTGTCGGAGTCTAGAGTCCCATTCCTTTTTGCGGAACGTGACTTCGTCTGCGTATGTGCGTTGGGGATTCTTGGATATTGTGGAGGGAAGATTGGCTTGGTGTCCGAATGTGAGTTCGAATGGCGTGTAACCAGTAGAGTCGTGTATCATTGTGTTATATGCAAGGCATACAAAGTTAAGTTGATCGTCCCATTCTTCATCCGAATTTCGCTGTATCGATTTTAACATGTCTGTTATTACTGCGTGTGTCCGTTCTAACGATCCGTTACTTTGTGGGTGGAAGGATGTCGTTTTGATATGTTTGATTTTGAACGCGTCTTCGTACTGTTGCATTAAACTAGATATAAAATTCTGTCCGCGGTCAGTTAATATCTTTTTTGGAGCGGAAAAGATGTAAATGTAATGATTCAAGAGTGCGTTCCAAATTGTTTCCGTTTGCTGAGTTTTTAGTGGTACGAGTATTAAGTATTTTGTCAATTCGTCATGTATGGATAGAATGTACTGATTGCCTTTTTTCGTCTTTTTCAGTGGGCCTAATAAGTCCATAGCAATTTTATCGTTTGGTTCGAGGGGTGTGTCCGTGATACAAGGTTCTTCGCGCGGTCTGATACGTGTAGTTTTAGATGTTTGGCAGGTGTCGCATGATTCTATATGTTGTTGTATACGTTTCATCAAATCTGGTACTCTGTGCCGTTCACGAATGCGGTCGTATGTCTTTTGTATACCGGGGTGTCCTACTAAATCGTGATTTTCTTTCAATAATTCGTCTATTTCTTCGTCGCTATATGTTTGAATTGGTTCCCATGCAAAATTTAATTCTTTTACGGTGTCGTTCAGGAATAGTAAAATTTGTTTGATCGCGTTCTTTTCGGTCTCTGTGAAACTGTCGTCGCCTATACCTATCTTTTCGTTTATATGAATAATTTCGTTTAATTTAGTTAACCATTCGATTCTGTCGTAATTTCCTAGCTCTGCTTTGGATAATTGATAGAAAGATTTACGGTTCGGAGTCATTTTGAGAATTTTGGGTAACGCGTCGGTAGATTTTTCCCAATCGTGATATTTTTTATCGAGTTCTATGTTCAAATTTTCGCGTCGTCTGGTCAGAACATGTATTCTAGATAGTGCGTCGGCTGCAGTATTATCTTTTCCTTTCGTGTATTCTATGTCGTATTCGTATTCTTCTAGTTTTAATCGCCATCTCATCAAGCGTGATGAGGGGTCTTTGCAATTCTGTAACCATTTTAGTGCTTGGTGATCGGTTCGGATGAGGAATTTCCGTCCTAACAGATATTGTCGGAGGCGTTTCACGGCCCATACTATTGCTAAAAGTTCTTTTTCTGTAGTGGAATAGTTTCGTTCCGGTGGGTTTAGAGTTCGCGAGATATAACAACATGGATGTCCGTCCTGTGATAAGATTGCACCTATACCTTCGTTACTGGCGTCAGTCGTTAATGTGAATGGTTTCGCAAAGTCTGGGAATTTTAGTACGGGTGATGAACAGAGTTTGTTTTTTAATGTCTGGAATGCTTCCTGGGTTTTATCTGTCCAATGAAATGGTGTCTCCTTTTTTGTAAGTTCGGTCAATGGTTTCGCGATCTTAGAAAAGTTTCTGATGAACTTACGGTAATAACCTGCTAGTCCTAAGAACGATTTGATGTCTGTGGGATTACGTGGCTGTTTGAAATTGCTAACGGCTTCTAATTTTTGGGATTTGGCTTTACACCTTCGGCGGTTACTATATGTCCAAGATATTCTAATTCTGGTTTGAGAAATTCGCATTTGTCCGGCTGTATTTTGAGTCCGAGTTCGCGTAGGCGTTGCAATACTATCGCGAGGTTGCTATTGTGCTCTTCAATCGACTGTCCGAATATTATAATGTCGTCTAAATATACGAAACAATGTTTATTTATGAGTCCTCTTAGCGCGGTATCCATCATGCGTTGAAATGTTGCAGGTGCATTCTTTAAACCGAATGGCATCCTATTGTAATGATAGTGTCCTTGTGGTGTGGAGAATGCTGTGTACTTTTTAGAGTCTATGTCCATTGGGATTTGGTGGAATCCGGAGGATAAATCGAGGGCCGAGAAGAATTTTGCGTTGCCTAGTTGGGATAGTATGTCGTCTATGTCAGGTAATGGATATGCGTCCTGGTCAGTTAGTTCGTTTATTTTTCTGAAGTCTATTACAATTCGCCATTTCTGTTTCCCTGAGGCGTCTGCCTTTTTTGGTACTACCCAGACTGGTGAATTGTAAGGAGAATCAGATGGTTCTATAATGTTCTTTTGTAGCATTTCGTCCATTTGTCGTTTGATTTCTTCTTTATGGCATTCAGGCGGTCGGTAAGATTTTGTGTTAATGATTTTATTTTCTTTTAACGTTATTATGTGTTTAGCAAGATTAGTGCATGGTAATAAGTCGGTCTCTAGATTGAATACGTCGAGGTAGAACAGCAATATCTTTTCGATTGGTTCACGGAGGGTTTTCTCTATATGCGAAAGTCTAACTAAATCTTTAAACGTGGAGACTTGATCATACGTATTTGAATTTTCGATAAAATTAGTCATTTTGGCTGGGCACTCACCACCATTGATAAAGCATATCGTTGTCGGTTTTCCTTCCAGGTAGACTGTTTTTGACACTGCTTGTTTTGGAGGTACGTCGTTTTCCTGTTGCAATAAAAGTATATTATTGTCAAGTTTTAATTGTTGATTCGAGAGTTCAAATTTGAATTTAGATAGAGCTGGCAAACCGAGTATGCCGTCTTCTATAATTGGAAAGTTGTCTTCTACCACAAAAAATTCTAGAGTTTTGCCAAATAGTTTTATCAAAGCGTGTTCGTTGGTTTTAAATTTAGAGTGTCCCATCGAGAATTTCCGTTCTTTTGTTATTCTTGGTCGTAATACGCATCTTCGCTTGAGTATATTAATTCCTGCTCCGCTGTCAATGAGGAATTTATGTCGCTGTCCGTCGGATCGTAAAAGTACTGTGGGTAGTCTTCCTGTTGTGGCGTTAATTCGTAGGTCTGGTCTATTGGTTCCTCTATTTCTTCCTTGTGTGTCTCGAGATTGTGGACTGCTGGTGGTCTCGGAAATTGGCTGGGTGTTCGAAAATTTTTACATTGACTGGAGACATGTCCGATTTGGTTGCATTTGAAGCATTTTAATTGTGTCCTTTGGGCAAGTGGTATTTGTTCGGTTTGTCGGAAGCTTCTTGGCATTGGATTGGGTGTTGGAGTTGGTTTTTTAGTGATCGGATTAGGATTATTGGTTGTTAGTCGTTGCTGCTCAGGAAGTCGTAATCGTTCTATTGGTTTTGGTCGTCGATTTCGATCTTCCCTGAAGAATCGCTCGATGTCGGTGGCTTTCTTTTCGGCTTCAAGGATATTGTATGGTGGATTGGCGAGTAGTAATTGTCCTATTTCGCCTTTCAGGCCTCGGATAAAATCGATCACGGAGTCTTTTAAAATCCTGTCGTTCATAGCTCGTCTAGTAATTTCGTCACGGTATTCGTTCGTTATACTGTATTGTAACTTATTGAGCGCTCTGCGGAACCTGATGATATAATTTTGCACACTTTCGTCGTGACGCTGTCTCGTTTCGCGTAGCTGGTCTTGATGTTCTCTAACAGAGTCTTGGGTGGCTACGTTTCGTCTTAGGGCATCGTACAGGTGTCCGTATTCGTATATCGGTATATTGCAGATGGCCATTGCGGCTTTACCCGCGATTTTCCCGATTTTGATCATTTTTAATAGTAGCGTGGGTTCGCTACACATGGCTCGTAATTCGCGTACTTCGCGTATGAATTCTTCTACTCCGATATTGTCTTCGCCGTTTAATTGCGGAATACATACTATCGCGTCTTTGGCCCGTAAGCTCGGAGAGGCGAATTGCGGTGGACGGTCTTCGTAAGAGGGATGGTTGCCTTCTTCTGTTCGAATTGGAACGCATGGTGGGGAAGTTCTATCTCTCGCGGCAACAGATTCGTCCATAGTAATAAGGGAGCCTAGTTCTGTAGTAGCGTCGCGTCCTATTTTTATTTTAGAGATATTTTTGCCTAATAGTTCTATTTCCGCTGCACGCTTCTTATTTTCACTGTCGGCCGTCCGTTGTGTCTCTTCTACACGTTGCGCAAGAATTTCAATTTGTTTTTGTATCACGTCGAGTATGGCACGAATCGAATTGTCCGTACCTCCGTTTGTAGAAACGGTTTCAATAGTTTCGACTTTGTCTTTTCTTGATGTGGGCATGATTCTAATTGAGCTTATTGAGTCTGAACTACTGTTGCTATTTGGACTCGAAGCGCTTGAGAAACTGGGTTTTCTCACACGGTATCGTGAAAATGAATCCAGATTTTTCAGCTTACCGTAGTAGCTCTGACCGTTGAGGAGTCTCAGGGATGTTTCCTCTCTGGCTGGTTCTAGATTCCGAATATTATTCGTAGGCTTGCTCTGCGCTGACCGTAGTCCTCTCGTCTAGTTTCACCGTAGTGGAACGTTGAATGTGCTGCAGGGCTTCGTAGTAGCAAAGATTCGCACTGGGTCCGTTGATCCTTCGATCTTCAATGATGCGCGTACGCCGAAATCGTAATTTCGTTTGCACTGAAGTGAATAGATCCTGGCACGGATCGCCAAAAATGTCGTGTAAAATTAAGGTAAAAATAAGGAACTTGTTAATTTCCGAAAAGGAGATTAAGTTCTTTTTATTTTTTTACTCAATTTATACAATTTTTTCGGTTCGCGATGATGCACTTTCGATACTTGGATTAGTTAAGAATTTTTTTATTAGACTGACTGGATGATTTTGAAGGGAGCATTTATATTCTTCCATTCGTTGGAGTGGGAGAAGGTTTTGTTTATACTTAGTGTAAAATTCGGAGAACGGCTGGAGTGATCGAATGCCACTCAGGCGGCTGAGAACGGGTGCTGACCGGACGGTCACACGCGATAAGGCGTTCGGAATTTCGGTTTGTTATATACAGTTGCTCGAATTTCGTCTGTGACACTCTCGTCGATACATTGTATATGATCCGGCGGGCAGATAAGACGATCTGCCTGCGACGTTGTAGGACCGCGAGCGACGGTTAGAAAATACAGCCTGTGGTAAGCCTCGTGGCGTAACACAAATCTTTTGACACTTCGTGAACAAAAGGACTGTCATAAACACCATTTTTGGTGTTACTACCCGATTCTAGAAACTGAAATATTTTACGTCACGTAACGCGGTCGAGGTCGCGATAGGCAAATTGACAAACCTGTCAGTCCCTATGCCCATTAACATCGTTTCTCCGTCTGTCTGTTGTACATCCAGCCTCAATTACAATTTATCCCCGTCACGGAGCGCTATCACCAGCCATAGCAAATTGTCCCTGAGCTTTCTTATCAATCGGAGAACGACTACCGCTTATCGTTGACCTCGACCGCCGACCACGACGTTCAAAGTTTCCGTCTAGATTTACAAATCGACCACAACCAACGAAATTTCATTTGTTCCCTATCGATAGATTGTTTCGTAACCATTCTCGAGCAATTTCTTCGAATATCGAGGAGATGCGATGCGTTTCGCTTGCCACGCCGCGACTAACCGTTCTCGATCAATATTTGCGCGAGAAAACGGTCAGTCGTCGATAAGGCAAGTAAAGACGAAAGTGTGAATTGAGATAGCGAATCTGTGAAAAGCGAAATCGGAGCAACTGCCGATGTCTATGGAGATGTAAGTGAAAGTTGAACTTTTCGAGGAAAACAAGAAGAATTATTGGAAGTAAACTGTAAATTTATATTTCTATGAATAGAACCATAGAAATGGAATTCAGATGGAGATTCTTTTCGCTCTTGAGACATTGTATATGTCGGAGTCAGGTTGGAATTTTGGAGCGTTCAATGAACCTTTACTTACTTTACCATCGCGGGTGTAGCTAATGTTTATTGGTACAAATGTGGACTTGTGACTCTGGTCTAAGACTCGATAACGCATCCACGGTCAACGGGTTAGTAGGCTTGTTTCTTCGTCCAAGTCTAAGATGTAATGGTTACCCAGCAAGACGTTAGTTAACTCGTACAAGAGCGCGTACCGGTGAGAAAGTGACTTTCCGTCACGGTGGCGCTGTCAATGAAAACTATGATGGGTGTGTCTAAGAGAAGGACATTCTCGGATTAGTGGAGAGATGTCTTCATTTGAAAACTGAGGGAAATTGACGCTGCTGTTAATTGGTCAATTTGGAACAAAGACTGCTTGTCCGTTCGAAGAAGAAGAAGTTAACAAAATCCTAAGGTTTAAAGCGGGTCCTCAGGCTAGCTGAACTTATGCTGCGCACATGCATCGACATCTGGTAATCATTTTGCCCGAGGAAACCGTTGGAACCTTTTTTTTTTTTTACTGTCGAGTACCTCTACAACTGACTGTCGCCTTGAGCTCAAGCTCATTGTCACAAATCTCAAATAAATACAATTGGGTAGAATAACGGCAAATAGTTTAATTACAATTTTTATGGATTTTCCCGAAATTTCGGAGGGGCGGCCCTGGTGTTCTCTCATCTCCGACATGTATAAAGAATATTTTATTCCGAATAGTTAGTTGTTTTTGTGGTGGATAGTATAGAGGATTAATAAAGTGGGAACAAGAGATTCCTGTTGCAACCCGTCAAATATATTTGAAATAATTAAATAAGTTAATAAATATATGACGTAGAATGGTCACAAGCAGGGCTGTGAGCGTTCGGTGGATCTTCCTTGGAGTTGGCCATCGTCGCGGAGGCGCGCGCGGATACGGTTTTCTCACGCGCGAATGAACACTCCCGACGCGGCAATCAATAGCAGCGGTGTATATCTCGTAGTGTGAACGCCGCGGGTCTTAGGTCTGGTAACGAATCCGCGGTCAACGGGAGGAGAGATAGACTGACACTGACTCGAACGTGTACTACTCGCGGATCAAGCGGTGTTGGTCCCTTCGTCGATGAGATCTCCCGGAGGAATGAATGTTCGTCCCAATGTCACCACCGAAACAACCTCTGGTAGTGTGTCTAGGTATGCCAGCTCCTCCGATCGGCGTCGCTGTCGATTGGTCGATTTGGGATAAAAGCTGCCTGTCCGTTTGCAAAAATCTTAATTGCCGAAAAAAACCCCGGTTTTATAGCGGGTCTCCGGGCTGGCTGAACTTGTGCTGTGTACGTGCCTCCACGTCTGGTATTCATTGTCCGAAGGGACCGTTGGAATGTTTTACTATCAAATACCTCTATGGGTGTTTCTTTTAATGAGGGTCATACTGTAACTTCGCGCCTTTGTTGGACGGAACGCCCGTCCCGTTGAGCGCGGCTACGTTCGGCGGCTGATGGTCGCCTTGAGCCCAAGTTTATTATCGTAAGTCGCAAGCAGGTAGGATTGGGTCGAGTGACGACAAATCGTTTAGTTATAACTGTAAGCTTTAATTACAAGTTTATGGGGTTTTTCCGAGGCTCCAGGAGGAAGGCTCCGGTGTCCTTTAATCTCCGACATATAAATACTGTCGAGAGACGCTCATACAAACGTATTCGCAATGACAGTGTATGATCGCTCGCAGATAACTCGATAACTCGTATAACTCCGTTAATAACTGTTAATAACTGATTCGCTCGCGATCGCGTCCGTTTATTTATACTGGTTGGGGAGAGTCGAAAAATTCAAATTCGCCTTTGTTCTACGGTTGCACGTAGCGGTGACATTGTTTTGCCCGGAGTTTATTTATCGTTACATTTCATGCGTCAAGGCTGTGTCAATGTTCCGAGTCAAAACAACAACATGAGTCGCTCCCGATTCGCATCGTCCTCTGACTCATGTGCCGTTACATCACCCCCTTCCAGTGATAACGTTTCTATTAGGTTATGTTCAAAAAATTATTTACACTGTTTTTCCTTGGTAGTCGCTATTTTAAAAGTTAAATACATACTTTCGATATATACGATACATCCTGTGTCCGACAATTTACGACTCTCAACCGAAACCTGCCTGAAACCAATCGGGAAAACGGACTCTTCGCCCAGACCGCCTAACGGACCTATTCCTGGTGTTTTCTTCCGTCGTTCGATTATTATTATTTGCACCGCTTTCGTCGCGGGCGTTCGTTTGTCCTACCGGAATACGTATGTTACGAGTTTCGGCCGTTTTTTTCTCTAACTCGTCCGGTACTATACACGCGGGTTTTAATCGGTCTATGGAAACCGTTACGTCGCGATTATTTACTTTTATAATATAATCTTTTTCATCCCTTTTTACAACTTTATGTTAAGGAAATTCGAGGATTTGGAAATACAAATAATTGACTATATTTCACACACAACAGCTACACATCTATATTACACTCTGAAGAACGTCTTGCACGTACGCTTGTCGCCAACCGACTATCCAGAATCTTCTAACGGCAGTCTTTTGTCTCAACTAAGACCTGGACGCCCTCTGACCCTTACACACACACTCTTATGTACAGTGTAAATGTATCACTTCCCTAACACTTTAAACGGCCCGTCGTACTGCGGCTGTAAAGGGCCTCCAATCGCGTCATGGCGCAAGAAAACATACGGCGATGATTTTAGATCTTTAAAAACGAAAATTTTCTTTTCGCCATGACGCGTAACCGGGTATGGCCTGACTTTCTCCATCCGCTCTCTTAGCAGGTTCGCGAATTCGAAGTTGGCCCGCTGATTAGTAAAAAGAACTTCGCCGGCAATCGTATACCGGTGCCGTAGATCATTTCGGCCGCCGTTGCGTTAAGGCGCTCCTGTATCGCGGTTATAATCGGCGAATTGTACGATCGGCAGAATTTCGACCCAGTTGCTCGTGTCGTGGCACTTGATCGCCGCTTTAAGCTGTCTATATAAGCGTTGTACCATCCCATTAGACGCGGGATGATAGGCCGACGTGCGTAGGTAGGTTACGCCGAGCAACCGGCATAACTCTTCAAACAGACGCGATTCGAATTGGCGTCCTTGGTCAGTTGTTATTTTTAAGAGAACGCCGAAACGAGAAATCCAAGTTGAAAGGAGGGCCGAGGCAACGGTTGGCGCTTCCATGTCAGCGATGGGAATGGCTTCGGGCCAATGCGAAAAACGATCGATACACGTTATACAATATTGATAGCCCTCCGAATACTGCATTACGATAATGTCTACGTGTGCTGAAAATATGTACCTGGTGATTTTACTGCGTTGGCACGGTATGCATTGTCGCGTCCACGTACGGCAATCTTTGTTTACGGACGGCCAGACAAAGCGCGTTGTGGCCAGTTCTTGCGTGGCTCGTATCCCCGGATGGAAAAGTCCGGCTAACGACTGAAATACGTTGCGTCGTAACGGTTTCGGTACGAACGGCCGCAAGGTTCTGGTCGAAATGCCGCAAAATATTTCCACATTCTTTTCGGGAAAACGAATCTTCTCTAGTCGCAGTGCGCGAGAGTCAGAGTTGAGGATTTGGCGTAGTTCATTGTCGCTTTCTTGTGCTGATGCTAACGTTCGGTGATCTACCGAGTTTTCAGTTGTCCCGATGCGAGCTCCGCAGAGAGGACTTGCTTATGTAAGTCTATGGGGGCTGGTAAACCCACGTTCCCGCAGTCAGGGAGGACCATCGGGACCAGCGGCCCGCTTACGTGAGTCCTCTATGTACACCGCAGGGAAGGTCGCCGGGAGTGTAAGCGAGAGGCTCGTTTATGCTCTCTGTATGAAAGCTAGGGGTGGGTGTGTCTAAGGACACGGGACTATCGGATTTGTTGATGACAATTTTGGTTAAGGAAGTGAGGGCAGTAGACACCATCTCCGATTGGATAATAGGACGGTTGGTGGACCAGGAAGGGTTTTAGCCGCCCTCGCGAGAAAGTTGCCAACGGAACATACCAGATGTGGAGAAAACCAACTTTCTAAGCTAACACGTGGTAGACAATAAACGTAAAGGGAAATTTAAGACAGGAAATACTCGCTTGGTCCGAAGGACCTTAACTATAAAAATGCCAAGGCCCCTGGTGGGCACTTAAGACTATTGAGGGTGCGCGCCAAGGATATGCAGACATCTGGGTGCCATCCTGTCCGTGGTGTGTGGCCTGGTCTCTGATATGAATTGACGTTACATACCCCTCTTCTTAGATTGATTTTGGTCCTCCAAAATCTCAGTGTTTCTGCGGATTATCTCTAGGTCAATTGGCTTTTCCGGTAAGGTTGCTGTTTGCGTGTTGCCTAAGTATATTATAGTTATGAAGCCCGTCCTGGAAAATAAGGTTTTAACCGGTTTCCATTTATTTTCTTGATATTACCTTCTATTAAAACCTCATAATACGGTATTTTAACTCTCTCAATGGTGTAGGGTCCTAGCCACTCTATGTCTAATTTATGCTCTTTATGGTCGTTGTGTATTAAGACTCTATCCCCTTCTTTAAATATTGACTGGGGGTTTATTATTCGTCGTCTCTGATCTCTTTGATATCTTTGTTTACTCCTAATCAATTGGTCGCGAGCTTTCGAAAGTCTAGAATCCCATTCTCGTTTTCTGAATGCTACTTCGTCCGTGTAAGTGCGTTGTGGATTTCGTGAGATGGTCGAGGGTAAGTTGGCTTTGTGGCCGAATGTCAATTCAAAAGGTGTATAACCGGTCGAGTCGTGTATCATCGTATTGTAGGCTAGGCATATAAAATTTAAATGTTCGTCCCATTCTTCCCCTGAGTCCCTTTGAACACACTTTAGCATATCTGCTATTACAGCGTGAGTTCGCTCTAATGATCCATTACTTTGGGGGTGGAAGATAGTAGTTTTAATGTGTTTTATTTTGAAGGCTTCTTCGTATTTTTGCATTAAGCTACTAATAAAATTTTGTCCTCTGTCTGTCAGTATTTTCTTAGGCGCTGAGAATATGTATATGTAATGGTCTAACAGGGAATTCCAAATAGTTTCTGTTTGTTGGTTTTTTTATAGGAACAAGGATAAGGTATTTTGTGAGTTCATCGTGAATGGAGAGTATAAAGGAATTGCCTCGTTTCGTTTTCTTCAATGGTCCTAGTATATCCATGTCTATCTTGTCATTGGGTTCCAATGGTGTGTCGGTTATACATGGTTCTTCTTTGGGTCGAATCCTAGTCATTTTTGCGGTTTGACAGGTCTCACAAGTTTCTATTCTGGTTTTTATTCTGTCCATAAGGTGTGGGATACTATATTTGTCTCTGATTCTGTCGTACGTCTTTTGTATTCCAGGATGTCCTATCAAGTCATGATTTTCTTTCAGTATTTGTTCTATCTCTTCGTCACTTAAGCTCTGTATTGGCTCGTAAGCAAACTCTATATCGTCGCGTTGGTCATTGAAAACCAAAAGAAGTCTCTTTATGTGTGCTTTGTCTTGTGCGTTTAAGTTGTTGTCTCCTATCCCTATCTTTCTATTTGTTTTGAGTACGTTTGATATTTTCTGTAACCATGCGGTTTCGTCATATGGGCCTAGATATGTTTTTGTTAATTGGAAAAAGTTGTCTTGGTTAGGTGTTAGTTTTAATAATTTTGGTATTTCTTCTGATTTTTCCCAATCTTTGAATTGTTTTAATAAAACGTCAGTTTGTGTTATCGCGTGTACTCTGGATAGGGCGTCAGCGGCCGCGGTTTCCTTTCCTTTTACGTAATCTATGTCATACTCGTATTCCTCTAATCTTAATCTCCATCGGATCAATCGGCTGGAGGGGTCCTTACAGTTGTGTAGCCATTTAAGGGCTTGGTGGTCTGTTTGAATTTGGAATTTACGGCCTAATAAATATTGTCTCAGTCTTTTAACTGCCCAAACGATAGCTAATAATTCTTTTTCCGTCGTTGTATAATTTCGTTCAGGAGGGGTTAATGTTCTCGAAATGAAGACACAAGGGTGCCCGTCTTGTGAAAGGATCCCTCCTAAACCTTCGTTACTGGCGTCCGTTGTCAACGTAAATGTTTTTGTGTAGTCGGGATATTTTAGTACCGGTGCTTGGCATAATCTTTCTTTTAACGTATCGAAGCTGGGTTGTGTTCTGTCGGTCCAGTGGAATGGCGTGTCCTTTTTCGTGAGGTCCGTAAGGGGTTTTGCTAGCTTTGAAAAGTTACGAATAAATTTTCTGTAATAACCTGCTAGCCCGAGGAAAGATTTTACTTCTGTTGGGTTCTTAGGTTGTCTAAAGTTTTTTACTGCTTCTATTTTCTTCGGGTTGGGTTTTACTCCCTCACTTGTTACGGTATGTCCGAGGTATTCCAATTCGGGCTTTAAAAATTCGCACTTATCTGGCTGTAGTTTCAGACCCAATTCCCTAAGTCTTTGTAAAACGATAGCTAGGTTTTGGTTGTGTTCTTCTATCGATTGACCAAAAATAATAATATCGTCCAAATATGCAAAGCAATGTTTATTAATAAGTCCGCGAAGCGCAGTGTCCATCATTCTTTGAAATGTCGCTGGCGCGTTTTTGAGTCCAAACGGCATTCGATTATAATGGTAATGTCCTTGTGGTGTGCTAAATGCAGTGTACTTCTTTGATTTGGGATCCATAGGAATTTGGTGGAATCCCGAGGATAAGTCTAGGGCGGAAAAGAATTTTGCGTTTCCTAACTGTGATATTATGTCATCTATGTCGGGTAGTGGATATGCGTCTTGGTCTCTAAGTTCGTTAATTTTTCTGAAGTCAGTTACAATTCTCCATTTCTGTTTTCCCGAGGCGTCCTGTTTCTTTGGTACAACTCATACTGGGGAATTATATGGAGAGTCGGAAGGTTCGATAATGTTTTTCCTAAGCATTTCGTCCATCTGTCGCCTAATTTCTGTTTTGTGGCATTCAGGGGGTCGGTAGGATTTAGTGTTTATGATTTTGTTCTCTTTTAGGGTAACTGTATGCTTAGCAAGTGAAGTGCACGGTAAGAGTTCTGTTTCGAGATTGAAGACGTCCAAATAGTAAAGTAATATCTTTTCAATTGGTTCTCTGAGAGCCTTTTCTATATGTGAAAGTCTAACTAGATCTCTGAATGTAGAAATTTGTTTGTAGGTGTTGGAATTTTCGATGCAATTAGTGATTTTTAAGTTGGACTCACCACCATTGATAAAGCATACTGGAGTCGGTTTTCCTTCTAGGTACACTGTCTTTGATACGGCTTGCCCAGGTGATATGGTCGTTGCCGGTTGTAACAAAATAGTATTATTATTTAGTTTTAATCTGTTGTTGGAAAGATTGAATTTAAACTGTCATAATGCGGGGAAACCTAATATTCCATCTTCTATTAGCGGAAAATCATCATCTATTATATGAAAGTCTATCTTTTTATCAAACAGATCTATAATGACGCGTTCGGAAGTTTCGAATTCAGAGTGTCCCATTGTGAATTTCTTCACAGGTACCGGTTCTGTTCTTGCTGTCCATTTTCGCTTGAGCAGGTTGATTCCTGCCCCTGAGTCGACAAAAAATGTTCGTTTCGGTTGTCCGGCTGGTCCAAGGAGCACTGTGGGTAGTTCTCCTGTAGTTGCATTGATCCTGATTCTTTCGTTTCCATCTGGACGAAGTTGATTGGGGGTGCTCGTTGTTGTAGGCCTGGTGTTCGAAAATTTGGACATTGGTTTGATCTGTGTCCAAAGCGTTTGCACTTGAAACATTGTACCTGGGCTCGTTCTTCTAACGGTGCTCGTCGAAAGGCCGTTTTAGGTTGTTGGGCGAAACCATTCTGAATCGCTCTGGGCGGTGTGGACGTGAAATTTGCTACTGGTCGTGGTCGATTATCGGGGCGAATGGTCCGTTCCTTGCGGGTTCTGTGCTCATGAAAGTATCTTTCGATTTCGATGGCGCGTTTCTCGGCTTCAATAAAATTCTGCGGCGGAGTGGTCAGTAGTATTTGTCCTATTTCTAATTTTAATCCGCGAACAAAGTCCGCTATCGAGTCTTTCAAGATTCTGTCGCTCACGGCGCGTCTGTTCATTTCATCTGGGTATTCATTAGTAATGCTGTGCTGTAATTCATTGTAGGCTCGTCTAAACCGAGTAATATAGCTCTGTACGCCTTCACTAAACCCTGGTCTAGTGTCTCGTAATTGATCCTGGTTTTCACGGACCGAGGTTCGAGTCGCTAGGTTCTGTCGTAATGCTTGGTATAAGTGTGCGTATTCTGAAATGTGCACACTACGTATAGCCATAGCTGCTTTTCCCGAAATTCTCTCAGTCTTAATCATTCTTAGCAGTAAGTACTGTTCGCTGCACATTACCCTCATCTCTTCGACTTCTCTAACGAATTCTTCCACTCCTATATCATCTTCGCCGTTGAGTGATGATATACATCTTATTACATCTGTAGCTTTACGCTCTGGTTGCGTAGAACGTTGGAGGAACGCTCTGCCCTCGGGTGATTGGGGTGGCTGAGTCATTGGAGGGGGTTCTCGGAAGACTGATTGATCCGTAGTGGTGGGGTGTATTTCATCTATAGTTATCAGGGAGCTGGCTTCTGATCCGTTTCTCATTTGCATGTTTGCTAACTTATCGCTTATTCGTGCGATCTCTGCTTCGAGTCGGTTAAATCGTTGCGTGGAACTCTCGCTCTCTTTCTGCCATGCGTCTATTATAGCTCTAACTGTTGGATCTATCCCACTACTAGTTAAAGCGGCGTCAACCATTTCGGTATTACTTTCTTGTGGCGTTGCCATTGTTATACTACTTGTACTGTCTGTGCTATTTGACAAAAGAGTTCAGCGTTCGCTCACCTTGATCGTTTAGCCCGTAGGAAAGGTGCCGTTGCGGTGTTCCTTTGTCGAAACGTCAGAGGTGTCTGCTCTGTTACAGTGGTCCGTTGATCCTCAATCTTCGAAGTTGACCGTAGCCCGAAATGCGTAATTTCGTTTTCTCGAAGCGGATGGATCCTGGCAGGATCGCCAAAATGTCACTTAATTTTTGGGTTGGTCGGTGAAAATAAAATATAGTTGAGTCGTAACACAACTATTTACTTGGTTTTAATCAACCTTTATTATGAATTCAGCAATCACAATGTAACACGCACTGAATTAACATAAATCACAATTCACTTCAACCACGTTATGTAAGACTTAGTTACAACAATACATTAAGTACGCGACTTATAAGAGTAGAGACCGACATAGATATGTTGACTATTCTAAGGATACAGAATAAGTGAAGTTTTTCTGACGATACTGTGTCTGAGGGAAGCTAGGGGTGGGTGTGTCTAAGGACACGGGACTATCGGATTTGTTGATGACAATTTTGGTTAAGGAAGTGAGGGCAGTAGACACCATCTCCGATTGGATAATAGGACGGTTGGTGGACCAGGAAGGGGTTTAGCCGCCCTCGCGAGAAAGTTGCCAACGGAACATACCAGATGTGGAGAAAACCAACTTTCTAAGCTAACACGTGGTAGACAATAAACGTAAAGGGAAATTTAAGACAGGAAATACTCGCTTGGTCCGAAGGACCTTAACTATAAAAATGCCAAGGCCCCCTGGTGGGCACTTAAGACTATTGAGGGTGCGCGCCAAGGATATGCAGACATCTGGGTGCCATCCTGTCCGTGGTGTGTCGCCTGGGCTCTGATATGAATTGACGTTACACTGTCGTCGTTTGCCGCGTTTACAGCCGTTTCCCGGCTTCCAGTTGCACGGTGAGTTGCATTTTCTCGCGCGTTCCCGAAACGTAGCGTGGTAAAAACTATACCATCTTGTCGCAGCGTGTTTCAGGATCTCGAACGGCGGCGGTATCTCGTACGAGAGCGTGATCGTGGTCGCGGTCGTCGACGATTACCCATGGGCAGCAGGTTCATTTGCGCTTGCATCTGGATCGTCTGCTCTCTCAACGCGCTGATGGCAGCAGCGGTAGAATCACTAGCTCCGACGTTTTGTGCAGGTGGATTAGATACCGCAGTCATTCGGTCTGTGCTGACCGCGACAACCTGTCCTGGTTCCGGGTGTATTTCGTAAATGCTGCCGGCGATCCGGGTCAGCGTTTCGGGGCTCTTATCCTGCACGGCGGCCAGAATATGCTGCACGTGAACCGGCAGCCGGCCTTTCCAGATGGTAAGGATGAAGTCATCGGACGTTACGGGAGTGGCCAGGAATTTTATTTCGCTCACGTCGAATTCACATTTCGCGATATATATTACAACCCCGTACTCGTTAAGGCGTTTAAACAAAATCCGCCAGTATTCGCGGTGTTGTTCTTCGTTTTCGGATGCGATTAAAAACTCGTCTATGTATGCGTAGACGAAATCAAAGCCTCTCGTGATTTCGTCCACGAATCTCTGACACGTTTCTCTGGCGTCATGTTGGTCGCTTCGAAAATGCCAAAAGATGTTGTGATCGCGGTTTTTTCTACGTCCTCCGGCGCGATTGGAATTTGATGGTAAGCGTCAACGAGATCGATTTTAGAAAAGATACGCCTACCATACAGATTCTGCGCGAAGTCCTCTATGTACGGCGGTGTGTATCTATCCGGAGTGGCACGGGCCCGATAGTCGCCACAAGGTCGAATCCATCCGTCCTTCTTTAGAACGATGTGCAAGGGTGATGCCCATGGGCCTCTCGATGGCTGCATCGCGCCTTGCTCTATCATGACTTCGAATTTCGCCTTCGCGGCGAATTGAGCCGGCCAGATTGAGTCGATCGGGGACGAGGCGGTGTAGTTTGGCGTGACGGGGGGGGGGTCCCCGCGTCGCCCTGATATGGTGTTGCACACCGTGTCGTAGAAAACTTCTCCGGAAAACGGGCGGTTTCGTCAAATCAGGGAATTCCGTCAGTAGATTGGGATACGATGATTCTCCGTCGATGGTCTTGATTGACGCTATGTCGCTGGTGGCGGCGAATCCCTTTGTCGACAGTCATGTAATCGTATTAAGGAACCGTTTGTTTCGTGGGTCTACGAGCAACTCATAATGACTCAGGAAGACAAAACCGATGATGGGCGTTTGCACATCGGCAACGACAAAACGGCACTTGAAAGATCGACGTAGTGATAGGTTGAGGGACACGGTGATGGT
>NW_022883576.1:0-25045 GCF_011952255.1 Bombus vosnesenskii
ATTCTTCCATTCGTTGGAGTGGGAGAAGGATTTGTTTATACTTAGTGTAAAATTCGGAGAACGGCTGGAGTGATCGAATGCCACTCAGGCGGCTGAGAACGGGTGCTGACCGGACGGTCACACGCGATATGGCATTCGGAATTTCGGTTTGTTATATACAGTTGCTCGAATTTCGTCTGTGACATTCCCCCCTTCTTAGATTGAACTTGATCCCTCAAGTTTTCTTCAGAAGTTTTTTGTGGAATCGGACTTGACATGGCTTGAAAATTACAGCTGATTCCTCCTCTTCATCTGAGTGGTATGTGTTGGTTGGAATATAGATGTTGGGTGTTGAGCCCAGGGTGAGTGGTACTGGTGGGGCTGTCGCATTGTGGCTGTTGATTACAGTTTCATTTCGGCAGCAAAATAAATTGATACATAATTTGTTCGGTATACATTTCCTGATGCATTTGAATACCCCTATTTTGTTTAATCCATATATACCTAGTATGCCTAATGCTATGTACCCTGATATCTGGAGCGTGGTTAGTCCCCAATACTGTATATTTTAATTCTGTGTTCGAAATTAAGAGTTTCTATCTCGTCGCCTATTTTATCGATCGTTGTTTTATAGCCTTGTAAATTATCTATTATTTTCGGTGCTCGCTCGAGCTTATCTAATAGATGAGTGAAACTATCGTTTGTTTTGAGCGCTAGGGTTTTTGTTTTGATTTCGTATATGACTTCGTTTTTTGTTTCGCCTATACGCATGTGTTCGTCTTTGTAGAATATATCGCAAGAAGTGTTAGCTCTTATGATGGGAGGCTTGTCAAGTTTTTGTAAGGTATGTTTCGTTTGGCAAATTGTGTCTATTTCTATCGGATTTGCTGGTATCGCAATGTAACAGTTGCTAGTTTTGAGCGGTATAAAGCTAATGTCTTCAATCTTAAGTACAGTTATTTGACAATGTTCAATGTGTGGTTTGAAATTTATTATTTCGCTGCGACAATCGGTTCTTGAATTTCTGTCATGGATAGGTAGTGTTTGTTTGCATATAGTGGTTCCGGCTCGATTCTTACAAAGTTTGTTGATATACTGGATATCAGCGTTTATAAATGAAAGACCTGAAGTTAAATATATCTGATGTTCGACTACTGGAGCCAAAAATACTCCATTTCTTTTACTCGGGATGGGATATACTTGTAATATGTTCCATTCTGTGTTAGAGACTAAAGGTACTATGATTTTGAAAAATATTTTGTCATCTATTGTGAAGATTTTAAGGTCACTGATGTCGAGTATGAATTGAAAATGTTCGGTTTTGGCAGAAATCGCGGTGTTGTACATCTGGCTACCTATTGCCTTGGCGTAATTTTCTATGAATTCATTCGGGTCAAGTATTTGTGGACTAATTATTCCTTGTTTGCCTAATATCATGACGTTAAGTATTTCATCTAATTGGAAGTGTAAAGTTTGCACCGCGGTGTCGACTTTCATGATCATCTTAAGCATAGATCTATCGATATTTGCCTGCTGTTGTAATTTTAATATATCACTATATGATCTCTCTAAGTGGTTTAGGTTTTCTGAGTTTACAATTTTTCTAATAAGTGATGTTTGATTAGCTATTATGGTCTTGATTTTATTACTATCATCGACTAGTTTGTCCATATTTTTGTTTATGAGCGTAAGATCATCATCGTCGAGAGTCCCGAACAGACTTTTCGATACGGAACCTATGATGTTAAGCAAACCTCGTGTGCTCCGGGTATGTGTTAACGCTTTCAAGTGTTTTGCGAGTTGTTTTAGGTTATTGATGCGATTTTGTAATCCGCCTAACTCTTCGACGTATTGTTTGCTGATTGCACGTGAGTCTATTGTTAATTTATATGATTCTATTGCGCTTATCTGTTCGTATATGTCGCTAGTGTCTAATCCTACTATTACATTGGCAGTGTCGCTGTATAAATATCCTTTTCCCATGTTTTCTACGAATACAGAGTTTCCTTCTAATGGTGTAATATTTATTTGCGCGGATACTATTCCGGCAAAGAGGAGCGTCGACCTGGAATGTAAGGTTTTAAACGATTACCGTGTATCTTTTTGTCTTGAATCAGATAGTATGGAGTACATACTTTATCAATCGTGTACGGTCCTAACCATTCCACATCAAGTTTATGCCTTTTATAATCGTTATGTATTAAAACAGAGTCTCCTTCTTTGAAAACTGATTGAGGTTTTATAATTTTACGTTTTTGATCGCGCTGATATCGCTGTTTACTTTTGATCAATGTTTCGCGAGCGTGTCGGAGTCTAGAGTCCCATTCCTTTTTGCGGAACGTGACTTCGTCTGCGTATGTGCGTTGGGGATCCTTGGATATTGTGGAGGGAAGATTGGCTTGGTGTCCGAATGTGAGTTCGAATGGCGTGTAACCAGTAGAGTTGTGTATCATTGTGTTATATGCAAGGCATACAAAGTTAAGTTGATCGTCCCATTCTTCATCCGAATTTCGCTGTATCGATTTTAACATGTCTGTTATTACTGCGTGTGTCCGTTCTAACGATCCGTTACTTTGTGGGTGGAAGGATGTCGTTTTGGTATGTTTGATTTTGAACGCGTCTTCGTACCGTTGCATTAAACTAGATATAAAATTCTGTCCGCGGTCAGTTAATATCTTTTTTGGAGCGGAAAAGATGTAAATGTAATGATTCAAGAGTGCGTTCCAAATTGTTTCCGTTTGCTGAGTTTTTAGTGGTACGAGTATTAAGTATTTCGTCAATTCGTCATGTATGGATAGAATGTACTGATTGCCTTTTTTCGTCTTTTTCAGTGGGCCTAATAAGTCCATAGCAATTTTATCGTTTGGTTCGAGGGGTGCGTCGGTGATACAAGGTTCTTCGCGCGGTCTGATACGTGTAGTTTTAGATGTTTGGCAGGTGTCGCATGATTCTATATGTTGTTGTATACGTTTCATCAAATCTGGTACTCTGTGCCGTTCGCGAATGCGGTCGTATGTCTTTTGTATACCGGGGTGTCCTACTAAATCGTGATTTTCTTTCAATAATTCGTCTATTTCTTCGTCGCTATATGTTTGAATTGGTTCCCATGCAAAATTTAATTCTTTTACGGTGTCGTTCAGGAATAGTAAAATTTGTTTGATCGCGTTCTTCTCGGTCTCTGTGAAACTGTCGTCGCCTATACCTACCTTTTCGTTTATATGAATAATTTCGTTTAATTTAGTTAACCATTCGATTCCGTCGTAATTTCCCAGCTCTGTTTTGGATAATTGATAGAAAGATTTACGGTTCGGAGTCATTTTGAGAATTTTGGGTAACGCGTCGGTAGATTTTTCCCAATCGTGATAATTTTTATCGAGTTCTATTTTCAAATTTTCGCGTCGTCTGCTCAGAACATGTATTCTAGATAGTGCGTCGGCTGCAGTATTATCTTTTCCTTTCGTGTATTCTATGTCGTATTCGTATTCTTCTAGTTTTAATCGCCATCTCATCAAGCGTGATGAGGGGTCTTTGCAATTCTGTAACCATTTTAGTGCTTGGTGATCGGTTCGGATGAGGGATTTCCGTCCTAACAGATATTGTCGGAGGCGTTTCACGGCCCATACTATTGCTAAAAGTTCTTTTTCTGTAGTGGAATAGTTTCGTTCCGGTGGGTTTAGAGTTCGCGAGATATAACAATATGGATGTCCGTCCTGTGATAAGATTGCACCTATACCTTCGTTACTGGCGTCAGTCGTTAATGTGAATGGTTTCGCAAAGTCTGGGAATTTTAGTACGGGTGATGAACAGAGTTTGTTTTTTAATGTCTGGAAGGCTTCCTGGGTTTTATCTGTCCAATGAAATGGTGTCTCCTTTTTTGTAAGTTCGGTCAATGGTTTCGCGATCTTAGAAAAGTTTCTGATGAACTTACGGTAATAACCTGCTAGTCCTAAGAACGATTTGATGTCTGTGGGATTACGTGGCTGTTTGAAATTGCTAACGGCTTCTAATTTCTTGGGATTTGGCTTTACACCTTCGGCGGTTACTATATGTCCAATATATTCTAATTCTGGTTTGAGAAATTCGCATTTGTCCGGCTGTATTTTGAGTCCGAGTTCGCGTAGGCGTTGCAATACTATCGCGAGGTTGCTATTGTGCTCTTCAATCGACTGTCCGAATATTATAATGTCGTCTAAATATACGAAACAATGTTTATTTATGAGTCCTCTTAGCGCGGTATCCATCATGCGTTGAAATGTTGCAGGTGCATTCTTTAAACCGAATGGCATCCTATTGTAATGATAGTGTCCTTGTGGGGTGGAGAATGCTGTGTACTTTTTAGAGTCTATGTCCATTGGGATTTGGTGGAATCCGGAGGATAAATCGAGGGCCGAGAAGAATTTTGCGTTGCCTAGTTGGGATAGTATGTCGTCTATGTCAGGTAATGGATATGCGTCCTGGTCAGTTAGTTCGTTTATTTTTCTGAAGTCTATTACAATTCGCCATTTCTGTTTCCCTGAGGCATCTGTCTTTTTTGGTACTACCCAGACTGGTGAATTGTAAGGAGAATCAGATGGTTCTATAATGTTCTTTTCTAGCATTTCGTCCATTTGTCGTTTGATTTCTTCTTTATGGCATTCAGGCGGTCGGTAAGATTTTGTGTTAATGATTTTATTTTCTTTTAACGTTATTATGTGTTTAGCAAGATTAGTGCATGGTAATAAGTCGGTCTCTAGATTGAATACGTCGAGGTAGAACAGCAATATCTTTTCGATTGGTTCACGGAGGGGTTTCTCTATATGCGAAAGTCTAACTAAATCTTTAAACGTGGAGACTTGATCATACGTATTTGAATTTTCGATAAAATTAGTCATTTTGGCTGGGCACTCCCCACCATTGATAAAGCATATCGTTGTCGGTTTTCCTTCCAGGTAGACTGTTTTTGACACTGCTTGTTTTGGAGGTACGTCGTTTTCCTGTTGCAATAAAAGTATATTATTGTCAAGTTTTAATTGTTGATTCGAGAGTTCAAATTTGAATTTAGATAGAGCTGGCAAACCGAGTATGCCGTCTTCTATAATTGGGAAGTTGTCTTCTACCACAAAAAATTCTAGAGTTTTGCCAAATAGTTTTATCAAAGCGTGTTCGTTGGTTTTAAATTTAGAGTGTCCCATCGAGAATTTCCGTTCTTTTGTTATTCTTGGTCGTAATACGCATCTTCGCTTGAGCATATTAATTCCTGCTCCGCTGTCAATGAGGAATTTATGTCGCTGTCCGTCGGATCGTAAAAGTACTGTGGGTAGTCTTCCTGTTGTGGCGTTAATTCGTGGGTCTGGTCTATTGGTTCCTCTATTTCTTCCTTGTGTGTCTCGAGATTGTGGACTGCTGGTGGTCTCGGAAATTGGCTGGGTGTTCGAAAATTTTTACGTTGA
Source organism: Bombus vosnesenskii (assembly GCF_011952255.1). Lineage (NCBI taxonomy): Eukaryota > Metazoa > Arthropoda > Insecta > Hymenoptera > Apidae > Bombus > Bombus vosnesenskii. The sequence continues at coordinate 5,409 of NW_022883576.1, forward strand.
CTGGAGACATGTCCGATTTGGTTGCATTTGAAGCATTTTAATTGTGTCCTTTGGGCAAGTGGTATTTGTTCGGTTTGTCGGAAGCTTCTTGGCATTGGATTGGGTGTTGGAGTTGGTTTTTTAGTGATCGGATTTGGATTATTGGTTGTTAGTCGTTGCTGCTCAGGAAGTCGTAATCGTTCTATTGGTTTTGGTCGTCGATTTCGATCTTCCCTGAAGAATCGCTCGATGTCGGTGGCTTTCTTTTCGGCTTCAAGGATATTGTATGGTGGATTGGCGAGTAGTAATTGTCCTATTTCGCCTTTCAGGCCGCGGATAAAATCGATCACGGAGTCTTTTAAAATCCTGTCGTTCATAGCTCGTCTAGTAATTTCGTCACGGTATTCGTTCGTTATACTGTATTGTAACTTATTGAGCGCTCTGCGGAACCTGATGATATAATTTTGCACACTTTCGTCGTGACGCTGTCTCGCTTCGCGTAGCTGGTCTTGATGTTCTCTAACAGAGTCTTGGGTGGCTACGTTTCGTCTTAGGGCATCGTACAGGTGTCCGTATTCGTATATCGGTATATTGCAGATGGCCATTGCGGCTTTACCCGTGATTTTCCCGATTTTGATCATTTTTAATAGTGGGTAGCGTGGGTTCGCTACACATGGCTCGTAATTCGCGTACTTCGCGTATGAATTCTTCTACTCCGATATTGTCTTCGCCGTTTAATTGCGGAATACATACTATCGCGCCTTTGGCCCGTAAGCTCGGAGAGGCGAATTGCGGTGGACGGTCTTCGTAAGAGGGATGGTTGTCTTCTTCTGTTCGAATTGGAACGCATGGTGGGGAAGTTCTATCTCTCGCGGCAACAGATTCGTCCATAGTAATAAGGGAGCCTAGTTCTGTAGTAGCGTCGCGTCCTATTTTTATTTTAGAGATATTTTTGCCTAATAGTTCTATTTCCGCTGCACGCTTCTTATTTTCCCTGTCGGCCGTCCGTTGTGTCTCTTCTACACGTTGCGCAAGAATTTCAATTTGTTTTTGTATCACGTCGAGTATGGCACGAATCGAATTGTCCGTACCTCCGTTTGTAGAAACGGTTTCAATAGTTTCGACTTTGTCTTTTCTTGATGTGGGCATGATTCTAATTGAGCTTATTGAGTCTGAACTACTGTTGCTATTTGGACTCGAAGCGCTTGAGAAACTGGGTTTTCTCACACGGTATCGTGAAAATGAATCCAGATTTTTCAGCTTACCGTAGTAGCTCTGACCGTTGAGGAGTCTCAGGGATGTTTCCTCTCTGGCTGGTTCTAGATTCCGAATATTATTCGTAGGCTTGCTCTGCGCTGACCGTAGTCCTCTCGTCTAGTTTCACCGTAGTGGAACGTTGAATGTGCTGCAGGGCTTCGTAGTAGCAAAGATTCGCACTGGATCCGTTGATCCTTCGATCTTCAATGATGCGCGTACGCCGAAATCGTAATTTCGTTTGCACTGAAGTGAATAGATCCTGGCACGGATCGCCAAAAATGTCGTGTAAAATTAAGGTAAAAATAAGGAACTTGTTAATTTCCGAAAAGGAGATTAAGTTCTTTTTATTTTTTTTTACTCAATTTATACAATTTTTTCGGTTCGCGATGATGCACTTTCGATACTTGGATTAGTTAAGAATTTTTTTATTAGACTGACTGGATGATTTTGAAGGGAGCATTTATATTCTTCCATTCGTTGGAGTGGGAGAAGGTTTTGTTTATACTTAGCGTAAAATTCGGAGAACGGCTGGAGTGATCGAATGCCACTCAGGCGGCTGAGAACGGGTGCTGACCGGACGGTCACACGCGATAAGGCGTTCGGAATTTCGGTTTGTTATATACAGTTGCTCGAATTTCGTCTGTGACACTCTCGTCGATACATTGTATATGATCCGGCGGGCAGATAAGACGATCTGCCTGCGACGTTATAGGACCGCGAGCGACGGTTAGAAAATACAGCCTGTGGTAAGCCTCGTGGCGTAACACAAATCTTTTGACACTTCGTGAACAAAAGGACTGTCATAAACACCATTTTTGGTGTTACTACCCGATTCTAGAAACTGAAATATTTTACGTCACGTACCGCGGTCGAGGTCGCGATAGGCAAATTGACAAACCTGTCAGTCCCTATGCCCATTAACATCGTTTCTCCGTCTGTCTGTTGTACATCCAGCCTCAATTACAATTTATCCCCGTCACGGAGCGCTATCACCAGCCATAGCAAATTGTCCCTGAGCTTTCTTATCAATCGGAGAACGACTACCGCTTATCGTTGACCTCGACCGCCGACCACGACGTTCAAAGTTTCCGTCTAGATTTACAAATCGACCACAACCAACGAAATTTCATTTGTTCCCTATCGATAGATTGTTTCGTAACCATTCTCGAGCAATTTCTTCGAATATCGAGGAGATGCGATGCGTTTCGCTTGCACGCCGCTACTAACCGTTCTCGATCCAATATTTGCGCGAGAAAACGGTCAGTCGTCGATAAGGCAAGTAAAGACGAAAGTGTGAATTGAGATAGCGAATCTGTGAAAAGCGAAATCGGAGCAACTGCCGATGTCTATGGAGATGTAAGTGAAAGTTGAACTTTTCGAGGAAAACAAGAAGAATTATTGGAAGTAAACTGTAAATTTATATTTCTATGAATAGAACCATAGAAATGGAATTCAGATGGAGATTCTTTTCGCTCTTGAGACATTGTATATGTCGGAGTCAGGTTGGAATTTTGGAGCGTTCAATGAACCTTTACTTACTTTACCATCGCGGGTGTAGCTAATGTTTATTGGTACAAATGTGGACTTGTGACTCTGGTCTAAGACTCGATAACGCATCCACGGTCAACGGGTTAGTAGGCTTGTTTCTTCGTCCAAGTCTAAGATGTAATGGTTACCCAGCAAGACGTTAGTTAACTCGTACAAGAGCGCGTACCGGTGAGAAAGTGACTTTCCGTCACGGTGGCGCTGTCAATGAAAACTATGATGGGTATGTCTAAGAGAAGGACATTCTCGGATTAGTGGAGAGATGTCTTCATTTGAAAACTGAGGGAAATTGACGCTGCTGTTAATTGGTCAATTTGGAACAAAGACTGCTTGTCCGTTCGAAGAAGAAGAAGTTAACAAAATCCTAAGGTTTAAAGCGGGTCCTCAGGCTAGCTGAACTTATGCTGCGCACATGCATCGACATCTGGTAATCATTTTGCCCGAGGAAACCTTTGGAACGTTGGAACCTTTTTTTTTTTTTACTGTCGAGTACCTCTACAACTGACTGTCGCCTTGAGCTCAAGCTCATTGTCACAAATCTCAAATAAATACAATTGGGTAGAATAACGGCAAATAGTTTAATTACAATTTTTATGGATTTTCCCGAAATTTCGGAAGGGCGGCCCTGGTGTTCTCTCATCTCCGACATGTATAAAGAATATTTTATTCCGAATAGTTAGTTGTTTTTGTGGTGGATAGTATAGAGGATTAATAAAGTGGGAACAAGAGATTCCTGTTGCAACCCGTCAAATATATTTGAAATAATTAAATAAGTTAATAAATATATGACGTAGAATGGTCACAAGCAGGGCTGTGAGCGTTCGGTGGATCTTCCTTGGAGTTGGCCATCGTCGCGGAGGCGCGCGCGGATACGGTTTTCTCACGCGCGAATGAACACTCCCGACGCGGCAATCAATAGCAGCGGTGTATATCTCGTAGTGTGAACGCCGCGGGTCTTAGGTCTGGTAACGAATCCGCGGTCAACGGGAGGAGAGATAGACTGACACTGACTCGAACGTGTACTACTCGCGGATCAAGCGGTGTTGGTCCCTTCGTCGATGAGATCTCCCGGAGGAATGAATGTTCGTCCCAACGTCACCACCGAAACAACCTCTGGTAGTGTGTCTAGGTATGCCAGCTCCTCCGATCGGCGTCGCTGTCGATTGGTCGATTTGGGATAAAAGCTGCCTGTCCGTTTGCCAAAATCTTAATTGCCGAAAAAAACCCCGGTTTTATAGCGGGTCTCCGGGCTGGCTGAACTTGTGCTGTGTACGTGCCTCCACGTCTGGTATTCATTGTCCGAAGGGACCGTTGGAATGTTTTACTATCAAATACCTCTATGGGTGTTTCTTTTAATGAGGGTCATACTGTAACTTCGCGCCTTTGTTGGACGGAACGCCCGTCCCGTTGAGCGCGGCTACGTTCGGCGGCTGATGGTCGCCTTGAGCCCAAGTTTATTATCGTAAGTCGCAAGCAGGTAGGATTGGGTCGAGTGACGACAAATTGTTTAGTTATAACTGTAAGCTTTAATTACAAGTTTATGGGTTTTTTCCGAGGCTCCAGGAGGAAGGCTCCGGTGTCCTTTAATCTCCGACATATAAATACTGTCGAGAGACGCTCATACAAACGTATTCACAATGACAGTGTATGATCGCTCGCAGATAACTCGATAACTCGTATAACTCCGTTAATAACTGTTAATAACTGATTCGCTCGCGATCGCGTCCGTTTATTTATACTGGTTGGGGAGAGTCGAAAAATTCAAATTCGCCTTTGTTCTACGGTTGCACGTAGCGGTGACATTGTTTTGCCCGGAGTTTATTTATCGTTACATTTCATGCGTCAAGGCTGTGTCAATGTTCCGAGTCAAAACAACAACATGAGTCGCTCTCGATTCGCATCGTCCTCTGACTCATGTGCCGTTACATCACCCCCTTCCAGTGATAACGTTTCTATTAGGTTATGTTCAAAAAATTATTTACACTGTTTTTCCTTGGTAGTCGCTATTTTAAAAGTTAAATACATACTTTCGATATATACGATACATCCTGTGTCCGACAATTTACGACTCTCAACCGAAACCTGCCTGAAACCAATCGGGAAAACGGACTCTTCGCCCAGACCGCCTAACGGACCTATTCCTGGTGTTTTCTTCCGTCGTTCGATTATTATTATTTGCACCGCTTTCGTCGCGGGCGTTCGTTTGTCCTACCGGAATACGTATGTTACGAGTTTCGGCCGTTTTTTTCTCTAACTCGTCCGGTACTATACACGCGGGTTTTAATCGGTCTATGGAAACCGTTACGTCGCGATTATTTACTTTTATAATATAATCTTTTTCATCCTTTTTTACAACTTTATGTTAAGGAAATTCGAGGATTTGGAAATACAAATAATTGACTATATTTCACACACAACAGCTACACATCTATATTACACTCTGAAGAACGTCTTGCACGTACGCTTGTCGCCAACCGACTATCCAGAATCTTCTAACGGCAGTCTTTTGTCTCAACTAAGACCTGGACGCCCTCTGACCCTTACACACACACTCTTATGTACAGTGTAAATGTATCACTTCCCTAACACTTTAAACGGCCCGTCGTACTGCAGCTGTAAAGGGCCTCCAATCGCGTCATGGCGCAAGAAAACATACGGCGATGATTTTAGATCTTTAAAAACGAAAATTTTCTTTTCGCCATGACGCGTAACCGGGTATGGCCTGACTTTCTCCATCCGCTCTCTTAGCAGGTTCGCGAATTCGAAGTTGGCCCGCTGATTAGTAAACAGAACTTCGCCGGCAATCGTATACCGGTGCCGTAGATCATTTCGGCCGCCGTTGCGTTAAGGCGCTCCTGTATCGCGGTTATAATCGGCGAATTGTACGATCGGCAGAATTTCGACCCAGTTGCTCGTGTCGTGGCACTTGATCGCCGCTTTAAGCTGTCTATATAAGCGTTGTACCATCCCATTAGACGCGGGATGATAGGCCGACGTGCGTAGGTAGGTTACGCCGAGCAACCGGCATAACTCTTCAAACAGACGCGATTCGAATTGGCGTCCTTGGTCAGTTGTTATTTTTAAGAGAACGCCGAAACGAGAAATCCAAGTTGAAAGGAGGGCCGAGGCAACGGTTGGCGCTTCCATGTCAGCGATGGGAATGGCTTCGGGCCAATGCGAAAAACGATCGATACACGTTATACAATATTGATAGCCCTCCGAATACTGCATTACGATAATGTCTACGTGTGCTGCAAATACGTACCTGGTGATTTTACTGCGTTGGCACGGTATGCATTGTCGCGTCCACGTACGGCAATCTTTGTTTACGGACGGCCAGACAAAGCGCGTTGTGGCCAGTTCTTGCGTGGCTCGTATCCCCGGATGGAAAAGTCCGGCTAACGACTGAAATACGTTGCGTCGTAACGGTTTCGGTACGAACGGCCGCAAGGTTCTGGTCGAAATGCCGCAAAATATTTCCACATTCTTTTCGGGAAAACGAATCTTCTCTAGTCGCAGTGCGCGAGAGTCAGAGTTGAGGATTTGGCGTAATTCATTGTCGCTTTCTTGTGCTGATGCTAACGTTCGGTGATCTACCGAGTTTTCAGTTGTCCCGATGCGAGCTCCGCAGAGAGGACTTGCTTATGTAAGTCTATGGGGGCTGGTAAACCCACGTTCCCGCAGTCAGGGAGGACCATCGGGACCAGCGGCCCGCTTACGTGAGTCCTCTATGTACACCGCAGGGAAAGTCGCCGGGAGTGTAAGCGAGAGGCTCGTTTATGCTCTCTGTATGAAAGCTAGGGGTGGGTGTGTCTAAGGACACGGGACTATCGGATTTGTTGATGACAATTTTGGTTAAGGAAGTGAGGGCAGTAGACACCATCTCCGATTGGATAATAGGACGGTTGGTGGACCAGGAAGGGTTTTAGCCGCCCTCGCGAGAAAGTTGCCAACGGAACATACCAGATGTGGAGAAAACCAACTTTCTAAGCTAACACGTGGCAGACAATAAACGTAAAGGGAAATTTAAGACAGGAAATACTCGCTTGGTCCGAAGGACCTTAACTATAAAAATGCCAAGGCCCCCTGGTGGGCACTTAAGACCATTGAGGGTGCGCGCCAAGGATATGCAGACATCTGGGTGCCATCCTGTCCGTGGTGTGTGGCCTGGTCTCTGATATGAATTGACGTTACATACCCCCCTTCTTAGATTGATTTTGGTCCTCCAAAATCTCAGTGTTTCTGCGAATTATCTCTAGGTCAATTGGCTTTTCCGGTAAGGTTGCTGTTTGCGTGTTGCCTAAGTATATTATAGTTATGAAGCCCGTCCTGGAAAATAAGGTTTTAACCGGTTTCCATTAATTTTCTTGATATTACCTTCTATTAAAACCTCATAATATGGTGTTTTAACTCTCTCAATGGTGTAGGGTCCTAGCCACTCTATGTCTAATTTATGCTCTTTATGGTCGTTGTGTATTAAGACTCTATCCCCTTCTTTAAATATTGACTGGGGTTTTATTATTCGTCGTCTCTGATCTCTTTGATATCTTTGTTTACTCTTAATCAATTGGTCGCGAGCTTTCGAAAGTCTAGAATCCCATTCTCGTTTTCTGAATGCTACTTCGTCCGTGTAAGTGCGTTGTGGATTTCGTGAAATGGTCGAGGGTAAGTTGGCTTTGTGGCCGAATGTCAATTCAAAAGGTGTATAACCGGTCGAGTCGTGTATCATCGTATTGTAGGCTAGGCATATAAAATTTAAATGTTCGTCCCATTCTTCCCCTGAGTCCCTTTGAACACACTTTAGCATATCTGCTATTACAGCGTGAGTTCGCTCTAATGATCCATTACTCTGGGGGTGGAAGCTAGTAGTTTTAATGTGTTTTATTTTGAAGGCTTCTTCGTATTTTTGCATTAAGCTACTAATAAAATTTTGTCCTCTGTCTGTCAATATTTTCTTAGGCGCTGAGAATATGTATATGTAATGGTCTAACAGGGAATTCCAAATAGTTTCTGTTTGTTGGTTTTTTATAGGAACAAGGATAAGGTATTTTGTGAGTTCATCGTGAATGGAGAGTATAAAGGAATTGCCTCGTTTTCTTCAATGGTCCTATTATATCCATGGCTATCTTGTCATTGGGTTCCAATGGTGTGTCGGTTATACATGGTTCTTCTTTGGGTCGAATCCTAGTCATTTTTGCGGTTTGACAGGTCTCACAAGTTTCTATTCTGGTTTTTATTCTGTCCATAAGGTGTGGGATACTATATTTGTCTCTGATTCTGTCGTACGTCTTTTGTATTCCAGGATGTCCTATCAAGTCATGATTTTCTTTCAGTATTTGTTCTATCTCTTCGTCACTTAAGCCCTGTATTGGCTCGTAAGCAAACTCTATATCGTCGCGTTGGTCATTGAAAAACAAAAGAAGTCTCTTTATGTGTGCTTTGTCTTGTGCGTTTAAGTTGTTGTCGCCTATCCCTATCTTTCTATTTGTTTTGAGTACGTTTGATATTTTCTGTAACCATGCGGTTTCGTCATATGGGCCTAGATATGTTTTTGTTAATTGGAAAAAGTTGTCTTTGTTAGGTGTTAGTTTTAATAATTTTGGTATTTCTTCTGATTTTTCCCAATCTTTGAATTGTTTTAATAAAACGTCTGTTTGTGTTATCGCGTGTACTCTGGATAGGGCGTCAGCGGCCGCGTTTTCCTTTCCTTTTACGTAATCTATGTCATACTCGTATTCCTCTAATCTTAATCTCCATCGGATCAATCGGCTGGAGGGGTCCTTACAGTTGTGTAGCCATTTAAGGGCTTGGTGGTCTGTTTGAATTTGGAATTTACGGCCTAATAAATATTGTTTCAGTCTTTTAACTGCCCAAACGATAGCTAATAATTCTTTTTCCGTCGTTGTATAATTTCGTTCAGGAGGGTTTAATGTTCTCGAAATGAAGACACAAGGGTGCCCGTCTTGTGAAAGGATCCCTCCTAAACCTTCGTTACTGGCGTCCGTTGTCAACGTAAATGGTTTTGTGTAGTCGGGATATTTTAGTACCGGTGCTTGGCATAATCTTTCTTTTAACGTATCGAAGCTGAGTTGTGTTCTGTCGGTCCAGTGGAATGGCGTGTCCTTTTTCGTGAGGTCCGTAAGGGGTTTTGCTAGCTTTGAAAAGTTACGAATAAATTTTCTGTAATAACCTGCTATCCCGAGGAAAGATTTTACTTCTGTTGGGTTCTTAGGTTGTCTAAAGTTTTTTACTGCTTCTATTTTATTCGGATTGGGTTTTACTCCCTCACTTGTTACGGTATGTCCGAGGTATTCCAATTCCGGCTTTAAAAATTCGCACTTATCTGGCTGTAGTTTCAGCCCCAATTCCCTAAGTCTTTGTAAAACGATAGCTAGGTTTTGGTTGTGTTCTTCTATCGATTTACCAAAAATAATAATATCGTCCAAATATGCAAAGCAATGTTTATTAATAAGTCCGCGAAGCGCAGTGTCCATCATTCTTTGAAATGTCGCTGGCGCGTTTTTGAGTCCAAACGGCATTCGATTATAATGGTAATGTCCTTGTGGTGTGCTAAATGCAGTGTACTTCTTTGATTTGGGATCCATAGGAATTTGGTGGAATCCCGAGGATAAGTCTAGGGCGGAAAAGAATTTTGCGTTTCCTAACTGTGATATTATGTCATCTATGTCGGGTAGTGGATATGCGTCTTGGTCTCTAAGTTCGTTAATTTTTCTGAAGTCAGTTACAATTCTCCATTTCTGTTTTCCCGAGGCGTCCTGTTTCTTTGGTACAACTCATACTGGGGAATTATATGGAGAGTCGGAAGGTTCTATAATGTTTTTCCTAAGCGTTTCGTCCATCTGTCGCCTAATTTCTGTTTTGTGGCATTCAGGGGGTCGGTAGGATTTAGTGTTTATGATTTTGTTCTCTTTTAGGGTAATTGTATGCTTAGCAAGTGAAGTGCACGGTAAGAGTTCTGTTTCGAGATTGAAGACGTCCAAATAATAAAGTAATATCTTTTCAATTGGTTCTCTGAGAGCCTTTTCTATATGTGAAAGTCTAACTAGATCTCTGAATGTAGAAATTTGATTGTAGGTGTTGGAATTTTCGATGCAATTAGTGATTTTTAAGTTGGACTCACCACCATTGATAAAGCATACTGGAGTCGGTTTTCCTTCTAGGTACACTGTCTTTGATACGGCTTGCCCAGGTGATATGGTCGTTGCCGGTTGTAACAAAATAGTATTATTATTTAGTTTTAATCTGTTGTTGGAAAGATTGAATTTAAACTGTCATAATGCGGGGAAACCTAATATTCCATCTTCTATTAGCGGAAAATCATCATCTATTATATGAAAGTCTATCTTTTTATCAAACAGATCTATAATGACGCGTTCGGAAGTTTCGAATTCAGAGTGTCCCATTGTGAATTTCTTCACAGGTACCGGTTCTGTCCTTGCTGTCCATTTTCGCTTGAGCAGGTTGATTCCTGCCCCTGAGTCGACAAGAAATGTTCGTTTCGGTTGTCCGGCTGGTCCAAGGAGCACTGTGGGTAGTTCTCCTGTAGTTGCATTGATCCTGATTCTTTCGTTTCCATCCGGACGAAGTTGATTGGGGGTGCTCGTTGTTGTAGGCTTGGTGTTCGAAAATTTGGACATTGGTTTGATCTGTGTCCAAAGCGTTTGCACTTGAAACATTGTACCTGGGCTCGTTCTCCTAACGGTGCTCGTCGAAAGGCCGTTTTAGGTTGTTGGGCGAAACCATTTTGAATCGCTCTGGGCGGTGTGGACGTGAAATTTGCTACTGGTCGTGGTCGATTATCGGGGCGAATGGTCCGTTCCTTACGGGTTCTGTGCTCATGAAAGTATCTTTCGATTTCGATGGCGCGTTTCTCGGCTTCAATAAAATTCTGCGGCGGAGGGGTCAGTAGTATTTGTCCTATTTCTAATTTTAATCCGCGAACAAAGTCCGTTATCGAGTCTTTCAAGATTCTGTCGCTCACGGCGCGTCTGTTCATTTCATCTGGGTATTCATTAGTAATGCTGTGCTGTAATTCATTGTAGGCTCGTCTACACCGAGTAATATAGCTCTGTACGCCTTCACTAAACCCTTGTCTAGTGTCTCGTAATTGATCCTGGTTTTCACGGACCGAGGTTCGAGTCGCTAAGTTCTGTCGTAATGCTTGGTATAAGTGTGCGTATTCTGAAATGTGCACACTACGTATTGCCATAGCTGCTTTTCCCGAAATTCTCTCAGTCTTAATCATTCTTAGCAGTAAGTACTGTTCGCTGCACATTACCCTCATCTCTTCGACTTCTCTAACGCATTCTTCCACTCCTATATCATCTTCGCCGTTGAGTGATGATATACATCTTATTACATCTGTAGCTTTAAGCTCTGGTTGCGTAGAACGTTGGAGGAACGCTCTGCCCTTGGATGATTGGGGTGGCTGAGTCATTGGAGGGGATTCTCGGAAGACTGATTGATCCGTAGTGGTGGGGTTTATTTCATCTATAGTTATCAGGGAGCTGGCTTCTGATCCGTTTCTCATTTGCATGTTTGCTAACTTATCGCTTATTCGTGCGATCTCTGCTTCGAGTCGGTTAAATCGTTGCGTGGAACTCTCGCCCTCTTTCTGCCATGCGTCTATTATAGCTCTAACTGTTGGGTCTATCCCACTACTAGTTAAAGCGGCGTCAACCACTTCGGTATTACTTTCTTGTGGCGTTGCCATTGTTATACTACTTATACTGTCTGTGCTATTTGACAAAAGAGTTCAGCGTTCGCTCACCTTGATCGTTTAGCCCGTAGGAAAGGTGCCGCTGCGGTGTTCCTTTGTCGAAACGTCAGAGGTGTCTGCTCTGTTGCAGTGGTCCGTTGATCCTCAATCTTCGAAGTTGACCGTAGCCCGAAATGCGTAATTTCGTTTTCTCGAAGCTGATGGATCCTGGCAGGATCGCCAAAATGTCACGTAATCTTTGGGTTGGTCGGTGAAAATAAAATATAGTCGAGTCGTAACACAACTATTTACTTGGTTTTAATCAACCTTTATTATGAATTCAGCAATCACAATGTAACACGCACTGAATTAACATAAATCACAATTCACCCCAACCACGTTATGTAAGACTTAGTTACAACAATACATTAAGTACGCGACTTATAAGAGACCGACATAGATATGTTGACTATTCTAAGGATACAGAATAAGTGAAGTTTTACTGACGATACTGTGTCTGAGGAAAGCTAGGGGTGGGTGTGTCTAAGGACACGGGACTATCGGATTTGTTGATGACAATTTTGGTTAAGGGAGTGAGGGCAGTAGACACCATCTCCGATTGGATAATAGGACGGTTGGTGGACCAGGAAGGGTTTTAGCCGCCCTCGCGAGAAAGTTGCCAACGGAACATACCAGATGTGGAGAAAACCAACTTCCTAAGCTAACACGTGGTAGACAATAAACGTAAAGGGAAATTTAAGACAGGAAATACTCGCTTGGTCCGAAGGACCTTAACTATAAAAATGCCAAGGCCCACTGGTGGGCACTTAAGACTATTGAGGGTGCGCGCCAAGGATATGCAGACATCTGGGTGCCATCCTGTCCGTGGTGTGTCGCCTGGTCTCTGATATGAATTGACGTTACACTGTCGTCGTTTGCCGCGTTTACAGCCGTTTCCCGGCTTCCAGTTGCACGGTGAGTTGCATTTTCTCGCGCGTTCCCGAAACGTAGCGTGGTAAAAACTATACCATCTTGTCGCAGCGTGTTTCAGGATCTCGAACGGCGGCGGTATCTCGTACGAGAGCGTGATCGTGGTCGCGGTCGTCGACGATTACCCATGGGCAGCACGTTCATTTGCGCTTGCATCTGGATCGTCTGCTCTCTCAACGCGCTGATGGCAGCAGCGGTAGAATCACTAGCTCCGACGTTTTGTGCAGGTGGATTAGATACCGCAGTCATTCGGTCTGTGCTGACCGCGACAACCTGTCCTGGTTCCGAGTGTATTTCGTAAATGCTGCCGGCGATCCGGGTCAGCGTTTCGGGGCTCTTATCCTGCACGGCGGCCAGAATATGCTGCACGTGAACCGGCAGCCGGCCTTCCCAGATGGTAAGGATGAAGTCATCGGACGTTACGGGAGTGGCGAGGAATTTTATTTCGCTCACGTCGAATTCACATTTCGCGATATATATTACAACCCCGTACTCGTTAAGGCGTTTAAACAAAATCCGCCAGTATTCGCGGTGTTGTTCTTCGTTTTCGGATGCGATTAAAACCTCGTCTATGTATGCGTAGACGAAATCAAAGCCTCTCGTGATTTCGTCCACGAATCTCTGACACGTTTCTCTGACGTCATGTTGGTCGCTTCGAAAATGCCAAAAGATGTTGTGATCGCGGTTTTTTCTACGTCCTCCGGCGCGAGTGGAATTTGATGGTAAGCGTCAACGAGATCGATTTTAGAAAAGATACGCCTACCATACAGATTCTGCGCGAAGTCCTCTATGTACGGCGGTGTGTATCTATCCGGAGTGGCACGGGCCCGATAGTCGCCACAAGGTCGAATCCATCCGTCCTTCTTTAGAACGATGTGCAAGGGTGATGCCCATGGGCCTCTCGATGGCTGCATCGCGCCTTGCTCTATCATGACTTCGAATTTCGCCTTCGCGGCGAATTGAGCCGGCCAGATTGAGTCGATCGGGGACGAGGCGGTGTAGTTTGGCGTGACGGGGGGTGTCCCCGCGTCGCCCTGATATGGTGTTGCACACCGTGTCGTAGAAAACTTCTCCGGAAAACGGGCGGTTTCGTCAAATCAGGGAATTCCGTCAGTAGATTGGGATACGATGATTCTCCGTCGATGGTCTTGATTGACGCTATGTCGCTGGTGGCGGCGAACCCCTTTGTCGACAGTCATGTAATCGTATTAAGGAACCGTTTGTTTCGTGGGTCTACGAGCAACTCATAATGACTCAGGAAGACAAAACCGATGATGGGCGTTTGCACATCGGCAACGACAAAACGGCACTTGAAAGATCGACGTAGTGATAGGTTGAGGGACACGGTGATGGTGCCATCCTAACCCCAACCTAACCGTCGCAATCCCCGTTCCGTTGGCCGCAAACAATTCATAGTCGCCCTTGTTCGCGGATCCGCGTATCTTGTTACGCGGATACACGCATGTGTCGGCACCAGTGTCCACTAAAAATGAGATTTTCGTCCTCTTCGGTTCGTGTCATCTACTGCGGTCAGAATACGCCTGATGCGAACGGATAGTCGATTCCTCCACACTGTGAGGATGAAATCGTCCGGCGTGGAGGGGTTAGCAAGTTTTCTCAGGTGGTGATAAAATTCAGATGACTTCCTATCCCCCATCTCTTCGCTTTCCACCAACTTCTTCAACCTTGCACTGTCCGTATCCGTTAGAATACGAATAAGTTCGCCTTTTAACTCCGCGTACCGTCCCGTGGTTGTAGGCTCCGTCATGACGCCCTCAATTTGTTGTAGAAGTCGACCGTCGAGACATTTTCCAAGAGTCGCGAATCTTATCTTGTCCGACGAGATGTCCGCCGTGCGAAGTTGCGTCTCTAATAAGGCGAACCACACGGTAATGTTTGAAGGTAGCAGAGGAGACATAGTGATTGCTACACTAGCTGTGACTTTGCTATCTCCGTTAGCGGTTGCCATTTCTTCGTTCCAAATCACGTCGGATGTCACCAATTTGTGGCGGAATTGTAGAGGATTGATGAAACGGCAACGAGAACTTACTGTTGCAACCTGTCAAATATATTTGAAATGAATTAAATAAATTATAAATAAATATAGATAATGTCCAAAGTCGCTGATACAAACGCATTCTCAAAGACAGTGTATAATCGTTCGCAGATAACTCGTAGATATTAATCGATAACTGGTATAATTCGTATAACTCGTATAATTATCGCTTCGCTGGCGATCGTGTCCGTTTATTTATACTGGTTGGGGGAGAGCCGAAAAATTCGAATCCGTCTTTGTTCGATGGTTGCACGTAACGGCGGCATTGTTTTACCCGGAGTCTATTTATTCTTATATTACGTGTGTCCTAACGATCTTGATACTCCGAGGCAAAACAACAACATGATTTGAATTGTCCTCTGACTCATGTGCCGCTGCAGATCAAACTCGGATGGAATAGCTTGTACTCGTGCATCTCCTTTTATGTTATTTCTAGATTCGGCGAAAGGACAAATGCCTGAAACTATTCACTGTGGCCAGCCGGATGCTTCTGGGTAGAACAAATCGTTAATCTTCGGTTGTTAACTAAAATGGTGCGATACGTATCTCAGAGTTTCTGTTGCAGACTGGTGATTCGTTTAGAGTTTAGAGTATAGGTTTCATAACGACTTCTTGTAACATTTAATGCAGTCGAAACGTTTGTTATGCCGAGCTTTGCCATAGACAATAAATGTTTAGTCTAAGAAGAATTCGTAGTGAGTGTTTCTCGATCGAAGAGTCAGTGAGTATAAAGACACAAGATGAAGTTAAGAAAAAATAAGGGAACTGAGACATATCAAAATGAGAAAGGATATTGATATTGATAATTAACTTTTCGGTAAAATTCGGTATGTTAAGATATATTTCTGCAGATGTAAAGTATATATTCGTAGAAAAAATATCTAAAAGTAAGAATGTTGCAATTAGTTGCATTAAAGATAGTAGAACGTATCTATGCTTAGAAATAATTGTGGCAAAGATCGCATTTAGCCACGTGAAATTTGGGGTCAAAGGGCAAGATTGAAGTAACGATTACAGTGGCACGAATGTTGCCAAACAGTAAGCTTTGAAATTCTCGCAACTCAATCGCTAATGTAAATGCAACACAGATTCAATTAGAGATAAATACAGTGCAGTTAGTTAGCGATTTGTGAATTATATGACGGAACAGATACGTAGCAGAGAAATTCTGTTTCAGACCCGGAGATATTGACACGAGCGCAACGTCTGAAAGTAATTATAATTAGTCTTGAATAGATTTAGTTGCACTTTGATGAGCGAGAAATTTGTTTTCTTTTTGGATAACCGAAAATTTATTTGTAAGTTTTATCATGCAATTCATGTATATGCAATTTCCTATGCAATTGAAGTCGATTGTTCGTTTTTAATGGAAGTTGTAAGAACATTCAGCTATGGTACATATACTATAATAAAATGTAATTATCTAAAAGTTAACTATTAATTATTTCATTTAGAACCTGCAAAAAGTGTTAAATGTTAAACAATTAATCAAGTCTCTTGTTAAATTGCTGTTGATTACTGTGAGTAATTTTCTAAGACGTTAAATTAATATTTCTAAGGAGATATTTCGTTAAGTACTATTAGCCAGGGCTCTTTAGATATTTTTTGCTCCTTAATTCTTTTAATTCGTCGTTTTCTCCCAGCTCTTCCCAGGAAACTTTACGTTTTGACCTTATTTTCCTCTTTTTGATAATTTACCGCTTCAACGTCGACATCGCGCCGTTCTTTCGTTCACAAAAGGCGATTACACTTTAGAGCTCGTGTCAAACTTCTTTTGTGTTCCCGAAAGGAGATTCCACGTAACGTGCAGCACGCGGTAACGCGTGAATTATTGTAAAGTACAGTGCTTATTCTTAACATTCTACCGGGACGATACATCGCGTAAATAAATCATTCCAACGAGATGGGCGTGCAAATAAATTCCATCGATAATTCTAGCTTAATATTATTCGAATAAAATTCGAATGAAAGTACCACTAATTTTTTGTTCCATCTGATTTATTTTTCAGATATTAATATTGGCAAATATTGTCGTTTTTTAATTCAGACGCTACTTAAACTAAAATTTAACTTTCACTTTTTAATAATTTTTATCGAAAGGATGAGAATTTAAAGAAATCTTAATTTATGCTGTCTGGCTAATTCTATAACGTCGTTAGCGCTCGACGAAATAAAGTAACAGAGAAATAATTACCGTCTTAATTTTTGTACTTTGTACTGTGAAAGTGTGAAGTGAAATCTCAATTTAAATAAATTACGCAAGCTACCAAGGACATTATTTATCGAAAACAACAGCGTTTCCTCGAATTCAAACATAACCTATTCTGACTCGGGACAAATTCCGGAAAATCGCGCGGTTCTTTTCGATCTTTCAAAGATCTCTCTTCAGAGCTGTCTGAGATAAACGAGACACTTTAGAAGGTGATTCTCCAGAAATTGTCACGCTGTTAAGATTTGTCGATTAACGGAGTTTATAATATGATCGAGACGAAACATGCTAGTTTTTTAATTCAACTATATAATTTTATTGCATCTGTTTGATTGTACTACTTTCGAAGAAAGAACAATTTTTAGAACTGTCGGAGTTTATATTTCCAACAGCGAAGAACGATATCGTAAATTTAAGAGTTTTCGAGGAACAAGAAGCGAATAAAAATTGGGATATTTCTGGGACATTATTCGAGAGTAATATTCAATACAATTTATAATAGTTACTCTTCCGTTTGCAAATTTTTTTGCTAGAATAAAAACATCTTTCGACTTATTCAATTTTGCTGGTGAAATGAACGAAAAGAAGTGTATTAAAAGCAACTTTCTTCATACTTTTCATTGTTTGCATACAATGGAAAGGAAAATATTTGAGTTTCGAAAGTTAATAATCCTCATTAAGAACTCACTAATCCAATAACACGAAGCAAAATAATTATTTTGGATATTTTAAAATTCAAGGATTTTTCACTTATCAAATTTTTAGTCTTCCTATTGTTAGGATTCGCATTTAATTTTTTTATTGCCTTTTTAAAACGAGTAAAACGTAATCGAGATAAAATATTTAATTACGCTCGTTCGAACAATATTCGAAAATTACTATCGGCATAAAATAACTTTGTATCTTGAAATTTCCCGTTGAAAAATCGCAGAAGCGTGGTCGTTTAATAAATGTTCCAAAGATCAGGCGATTATTTGCGTAGCTTCGATAATTACTGTTACAAGGGACGCCAATATCAATATACCAAAGCTTGTTTTTCGGTGTGGCGTCAATCGAAGAGGCGCGTCGAACCGGAAATTAATCGACGCCGTTACGTACTAGCGGTAACTAATACACCGACAATTAATCACTTGACAGCTGCAATCCCTGGTATCGATACATCCGTGGCCTGACCTCATCCATAAAATACAGTCCTCTGCATTGTGCTCTTTTCTCTCGATACAAAACTGAAAAAAATTGTAATCAGTAATTAACGTATCCTTTGTTAGATTTCCTTGTGCTGATTCGACGAAAGGGACAATTAATGGAGTGCACGATCTCCAATAAAATCGAACACAGGTCGCACGATTAACATTTTTGATCTCGAAAGCCAGAGGAACGTGAGAAACTTCTCGGTATTACTTTTCCTTTTTCTTTGACATTTTTCTTTGACTTCTGCAGTACGTTCGAAAAACTTGGTCGTCGAAATGTAGACGCGCGGCTGGTAATACACTCGTTTTCGACAGAAAGGAAAATACGGAGGTGCAACTGAAAATTAAATCGATGAACCGAGGCAATATTTGCTCGTTTTATGAAAAAAAAGTGTTTTAGAGGGTTGAGTTTCAAGAAGTTTGAATGTCGATTACGAAATAACGTGAAACTTTATATTTTACGAATAATTTGGTTTATTTGGCGAACAAAATGCAGAGAGTGCAGGGAATGATGGATTTTAATAGGTATAAAGTTTTAAAATCGCGAATGGACCTGTTTCATTCGACGTAATATTACTATAAAATTTTCTCCGCATAATTAATTTCATAACGTTTATTCGTTTAACGCAATAAGAATTAATATGTCAAATAAAATCATAGTTATAAAATTAATCGTAAAAAATATAATAAAAACTGTAAAATTCCTCCATTAACAAACGAAATCTGATAGAATAGAAATTGGGAATTTTTGAGACTCTGAACGTACCAGAATGAAAATGGACTACTCGTAAGCAGACAAAATCACCATTAGGTTTACAGGTTTACAGTTATCACAGGTAGGTTTACAGTTATCGTTTTCAGGAACAATGTATGTAATACTTGTTCGCTGTGTTACGTCTGGGTCAAAGATGTTTCACAGATAATTCTCTATTCACGATGTATCGATGGATCGTTTGGAATTTGCCAAGTAGCTGTTAATTTCACTGAAATTATTCTTTGTAAATTTAGAACGGAAGTATTATAAATATGCCGGCATCCGACGGTTTTGTGAGAATATCTCGTCTTCGAATATAATATAAATTATATTCAATGTTACAATTTTGGAAAAGCAGGTCTCAATGATTTATTATGTGATGTACGTACAATGTTACTGCTTTATGGTTAAACAAGAAAAGAAAAAATGTATAAGAGTTTATTTGTTACGGCTTAATATTCCTGTCGTATCAGCAGACGCTTCTTTCCGTATTAGAGTCTTATCGTAGATGAAAATCTCAATCTCACGCACGATATTACAAGGTCTGGATCACAATACGTTACGAGTTATTCCTAGTTATTCTTACGAGGCGATGTCCCACGCGCCTCGCTCGTTCGTCCTTCCGGTTTCAATGCATTCATCAGCTAAACACGTGGAAGGTATCAAAAAAGAGATGAGAGCTCGGACTCAGGGTTCAGGAGAGCACAACTGGAGGGGGGAAACAAAACTCTGTCCGCTGTTACTTTCTTTATCTTGAGGGCAACGTCACCCCCTTTGATGCCCCCGCTTCCAGTTTCACGAGGATATCCTCGTCCGCTTAATGCCCGTGCTCTCGCACAGCACCTCCTTCGTTACCATAGGCTCCTTATAGGTCTGGAGACATTCCTTACCCTCCCGGACTTTCACCAAGAGGGCCTATTTCGAATTCTAGGCAACCT
>NW_022883577.1:0-24548 GCF_011952255.1 Bombus vosnesenskii
AAATGAATCCAGATTTTTCAGCTTACCGTACGTAGTAGCAAAGATTCGCACTGGATCCGTTGATCCTTCGATCTTCAATGATGCGCGTACGCCGAAATCGTAATTTCGTTTGCACTGAAGTGAATAGATCCTGGCACGGATCGCCAAAAATGTCGTGTAAAATTAAGGTAAAAATAAGGAACTTGTTAATTTCCGAAAAGGAGATTAAGTTCTTTTTATTTTTTTTTACTCAATTTATACAATTTTTTCGGTTCGCGATGATGCACTTTCGATACTTGGATTAGTTAAGAATTTTTTTATTAGACTGACTGGATGATTTTGAAGGGAGCATTTATATTCTTCCATTCGTTGGAGTGGGAGAAGGTTTTGTTTATACTTAGTGTAAAATTCGGAGAACGGCTGGAGTGATCGAATGCCACTCAGGCGGCTGAGAACGGGTGCTGACCGGACGGTCACACGCGATAAGGCGTTCGGAATTTCGGTTTGTTATATACAGTTGCTCGAATTTCGTCTGTGACACTCTCGTCGATACATTGTATATGATCCGGCGGGCAGATAAGACGATCTGCCTGCGACGTTGTAGGACCGCGAGCGACGGTTAGAAAATACAGCCTGTGGTAAGCCTCGTGGCGTAACACAAATCTTTTGACACTTCGTGAACAAAAGGACTGTCATAAACACCATTTTTGGTGTTACTACCCGATTCTAGAAACTGAAATATTTTACGTCACGTAACGCGGTCGAGGTCGCGATAGGCAAATTGACAAACCTGTCAGTCCCTATGCCCATTAACATCGTTTCTCCGTCTGTCTGTTGTACATCCAGCCTCAATTACAATTTATCCCCGTCACGGAGCGCTATCACCAGCCATAGCAAATTGTCCCTGAGCTTTCTTATCAATCGGAGAACGACTACCGCTTATCGTTGACCTCGACCGCCGACCACGACGTTCAAAGTTTCCGTCTAGATTTACAAATCGACCACAACCAACGACATTTCATTTGTTCCCTATCGATAGATTGTTTCGTAACCATTCTCGAGCAATTTCTTCGAATATCGAGGAGATGCGATGCGTTTCGCTTGCCACGCCGCGACTAACCGTTCTCGATCCAATATTTGCGCGAGAAAACGGTCAGTCGTCGATAAGGCAAGTAAAGACGAAAGTGTGAATTGAGATAGCGAATCTGTGAAAAGCGAAATCGGAGCAACTGCCGATGTCTATGGAGATGTAAGTGAAAGTTGAACTTTTCGAGGAAAACAAGAAGAATTATTGGAAGTAAACTGTAAATTTATATTTCTATGAATAGAACCATAGAAATGGAATTCAGATGGAGATTCTTTTCGCTCTTGAGACATTGTATATGTCGGAGTCAGGTTGGAATTTTGGAGCGTTCAATGAACCTTTACTTACTTTACCATCGCGGGTGTAGCTAATGTTTATTGGTACAAATGTGGACTTGTGACTCTGGTCTAAGACTCGATAACGCATCCACGGTCAACGGGTTAGTAGGCTTGTTTCTTCGTCCAAGTCTAAGATGTAATGGTTACCCAGCAAGACGTTAGTTAACTCGTACAAGAGCGCGTACCGGTGAGAAAGTGACTTTCCGTCACGGTGGCGCTGTCAATGAAAACTATGATGGGTGTGTCTAAGAGAAGGACATTCTCGGATTAGTGGAGAGATGTCTTCATTTGAAAACTGAGGGAAATTGACGCTGCTGTTAATTGGTCAATTTGGAACAAAGACTGCTTGTCCGTTCGAAGAAGAAGAAGTTAACAAAATCCTAAGGTTTAAAGCGGGTCCTCAGGCTAGCTGAACTTATGCTGCGCACATGCATCGACATCTGGTAATCATTTTGCCCGAGGAAACCGTTGGAACCTTTTTTTTTTTTTACTGTCGAGTACCTCTACAACTGACTGTCGCCTTGAGCTCAAGCTCATTGTCACAAATCTCAAATAAATACAATTGGGTAGAATAACGGCAAATAGTTTAATTACAATTTTTATGGATTTTCCCGAAATTTCGGAGGGGCGGCCCTGGTGTTCTCTCATCTCCGACATGTATAAAGAATATTTTATTCCGAATAGTTAGTTGTTTTTGTGGTGGATAGTATAGAGGATTAATAAAGTGGGAACAAGAGATTCCTGTTGCAACCCGTCAAATATATTTGAAATAATTAAATAAGTTAATAAATATATGACGTAGAATGGTCACAAGCAGGGCTGTGAGCGTTCGGTGGATCTTCCTTGGAGTTGGCCATCGTCGCGGAGGCGCGCGCGGATACGGTTTTCTCACGCGCGAATGAACACTCCCGACGCGGCAATCAATAGCAGCGGTGTATATCTCGTAGTGTGAACGCCGCGGGTCTTAGGTCTGGTAACGAATCCGCGGTCAACGGGAGGAGAGATAGACTGACACTGACTCGAACGTGTACTACTCGCGGATCAAGCGGTGTTGGTCCCTTCGTCGATGAGATCTCCCGGAGGAATGAATGTTCGTCCCAATGTCACCACCGAAACAACCTCTGGTAGTGTGTCTAGGTATGCCAGCTCCTCCGATCGGCGTCGCTGTCGATTGGTCGATTTGGGATAAAAGCTGCCTGTCCGTTTGCAAAAATCTTAATTGCCGAAAAAAACCCCGGTTTTATAGCGGGTCTCCGGGCTGGCTGAACTTGTGCTGTGTACGTGCCTCCACGTCTGGTATTCATTGTCCGAAGGGACCGTTGGAATGTTTTACTATCAAATACCTCTATGGGTGTTTCTTTTAATGAGGGTCATACTGTAACTTCGCGCCTTTGTTGGACGGAACGCCCGTCCCGTTGAGCGCGGCTACGTTCGGCGGCTGATGGTCGCCTTGAGCCCAAGTTTATTATCGTAAGTCGCAAGCAGGTAGGATTGGGTCGAGTGACGACAAATCGTTTAGTTATAACTGTAAGCTTTAATTACAAGTTTATGGGGTTTTTCCGAGGCTCCAGGAGGAAGGCTCCGGTGTCCTTTAATCTCCGACATATAAATACTGTCGAGAGACGCTCATACAAACGTATTCGCAATGACAGTGTATGATCGCTCGCAGATAACTCGATAACTCGTATAACTCCGTTAATAACTGTTAATAACTGATTCGCTCGCGATCGCGTCCGTTTATTTATACTGGTTGGGGAGAGTCGAAAAATTCAAATTCGCCTTTGTTCTACGGTTGCACGTAGCGGTGACATTGTTTTGCCCGGAGTTTATTTATCGTTACATTTCATGCGTCAAGGCTGTGTCAATGTTCCGAGTCAAAACAACAACATGAGTCGCTCCCGATTCGCATCGTCCTCTGACTCATGTGCCGTTACATCACCCCCTTCCAGTGATAACGTTTCTATTAGGTTATGTTCAAAAAATTATTTACACTGTTTTTCCTTGGTAGTCGCTATTTTAAAAGTTAAATACATACTTTCGATATATACGATACATCCTGTGTCCGACAATTTACGACTCTCAACCGAAACCTGCCTGAAACCAATCGGGAAAACGGACTCTTCGCCCAGACCGCCTAACGGACCTATTCCTGGTGTTTTCTTCCGTCGTTCGATTATTATTATTTGCACCGCTTTCGTCGCGGGCGTTCGTTTGTCCTACCGGAATACGTATGTTACGAGTTTCGGCCGTTTTTTTCTCTAACTCGTCCGGTACTATACACGCGGGTTTTAATCGGTCTATGGAAACCGTTACGTCGCGATTATTTACTTTTATAATATAATCTTTTTCATCCCTTTTTACAACTTTATGTTAAGGAAATTCGAGGATTTGGAAATACAAATAATTGACTATATTTCACACACAACAGCTACACATCTATATTACACTCTGAAGAACGTCTTGCACGTACGCTTGTCGCCAACCGACTATCCAGAATCTTCTAACGGCAGTCTTTTGTCTCAACTAAGACCTGGACGCCCTCTGACCCTTACACACACACTCTTATGTACAGTGTAAATGTATCACTTCCCTAACACTTTAAACGGCCCGTCGTACTGCGGCTGTAAAGGGCCTCCAATCGCGTCATGGCGCAAGAAAACATACGGCGATGATTTTAGATCTTTAAAAACGAAAATTTTCTTTTCGCCATGACGCGTAACCGGGTATGGCCTGACTTTCTCCATCCGCTCTCTTAGCAGGTTCGCGAATTCGAAGTTGGCCCGCTGATTAGTAAACAGAACTTCGCCGGCAATCGTATACCGGTGCCGTAGATCATTTCGGCCGCCGTTGCGTTAAGGCGCTCCTGTATCGCGGTTATAATCGGCGAATTGTACGATCGGCAGAATTTCGACCCAGTTGCTCGTGTCGTGGCACTTGATCGCCGCTTTAAGCTGTCTATATAAGCGTTGTACCATCCCATTAGACGCGGGATGATAGGCCGACGTGCGTAGGTAGGTTACGCCGAGCAACCGGCATAACTCTTCAAACAGACGCGATTCGAATTGGCGTCCTTGGTCAGTTGTTATTTTTAAGAGAACGCCGAAACGAGAAATCCAAGTTGAAAGGAGGGCCGAGGCAACGGTTGGCGCTTCCATGTCAGCGATGGGAATGGCTTCGGGCCAATGCGAAAAACGATCGATACACGTTATACAATATTGATAGCCCTCCGAATACTGCATTACGATAATGTTTACGTGTGCTGAAAATATGTACCTGGTGATTTTACTGCGTTGGCACGGTATGCATTGTCGCGTCCACGTACGGCAATCTTTGTTTACGGACGGCCAGACAAAGCGCGTTGTGGCCAGTTCTTGCGTGGCTCGTATCCCCGGATGGAAAAGTCCGGCTAACGACTGAAATACGTTGCGTCGTAACGGTTTCGGTACGAACGGCCGCAAGGTTCTGGTCGAAATGCCGCAAAATATTTCCACATTCTTTTCGGGAAAACGAATCTTCTCTAGTCGCAGTGCGCGAGAGTCAGAGTTGAGGATTTGGCGTAGTTCATTGTCGCTTTCTTGTGCTGATGCTAACGTTCGGTGATCTACCGAGTTTTCAGTTGTCCCGATGCGAGCTCCGCAGAGAGGACTTGCTTATGTAAGTCTATGGGGGCTGGTAAACCCACGTTCCCGCAGTCAGGGAGGACCATCGGGACCAGCGGCCCGCTTACGTGAGTCCTCTATGTACACCGCAGGGAAGGTCGCCGGGAGTGTAAGCGAGAGGCTCGTTTATGCTCTCTGTATGAAAGCTAGGGGTGGGTGTGTCTAAGGACACGGGACTATCGGATTTGTTGATGACAATTTTGGTTAAGGAAGTGAGGGCAGTAGACACCATCTCCGATTGGATAATAGGACGGTTGGTGGACCAGGAAGGGTTTTAGCCGCCCTCGCGAGAAAGTTGCCAACGGAACATACCAGATGTGGAGAAAACCAACTTTCTAAGCTAACACGTGGTAGACAATAAACGTAAAGGGAAATTTAAGACAGGAAATACTCGCTTGGTCCGAAGGACCTTAACTATAAAAATGCCAAGGCCCCCTGGTGGGCACTTAAGACTATTGAGGGTGCGCGCCAAGGATATGCAGACATCTGGGTGCCATCCTGTCCGTGGTGTGTGGCCTGGTCTCTGATATGAATTGACGTTACATACCCCCTTCTTAGATTGATTTTGGTCCTCCAAAATCTCAGTGTTTCTGCGGATTATCTCTAGGTCAATTGGCTTTTCCGGTAAGGTTGCTGTTTGCGTGTTGCCTAAGTATATTATAGTTATGAAGCCCGTCCTGGAAAATAAGGTTTTAACCGGTTTCCATTAATTTTCTTGATATTACCTTCTATTAAAACCTCATAATACGGTGTTTTAACTCTCTCAATGGTGTAGGGTCCTAGCCACTCTATGTCTAATTTATGCTCTTTATGGTCGTTGTGTATTAAGACTCTATCCCCTTCTTTAAATATTGACTGGGGTTTTATTATTCGTCGTCTCTGATCTCTTTGATATCTTTGTTTACTCCTAATCAATTGGTCGCGAGCTTTCGAAAGTCTAGAATCCCATTCTCGTTTTCTGAATGCTACTTCGTCCGTGTAAGTGCGTTGTGGATTTCGTGAAATGGTCGAGGGTAAGTTGGCTTTGTGGCCGAATGTCAATTCAAAAGGTGTATAACCGGTCGAGTCGTGTATCATCGTATTGTAGGCTAGGCATATAAAATTTAAATGTTCGTCCCATTCTTCCCCTGAGTCCCTTTGAACACACTTTAGCATATCTGCTATTACAGCGTGAGTTCGCTCTAATGATCCATTACTTTGGGGGTGGAAGATAGTAGTTTTAATGTGTTTTATTTTGAAGGCTTCTTCGTATTTTTGCATTAAGCTACTAATAAAATTTTGTCCTCTGTCTGTCAGTATTTTCTTAGGCGCTGAGAATATGTATATGTAATGGTCTAACAGGGAATTCCAAATAGTTTCTGTTTGTTGGTTTTTTTATAGGAACAAGGATAAGGTATTTTGTGAGTTCATCGTGAATGGAGAGTATAAAGGAATTGCCTCGTTTCGTTTTCTTCAATGGTCCTATTATATCCATGGCTATCTTGTCATTGGGTTCCAATGGTGTGTCGGTTATACATGGTTCTTCTTTGGGTCGAATCCTAGTCATTTTTGCGGTTTGACAGGTCTCACAAGTTTCTATTCTGGTTTTTATTCTGTCCATAAGGTGTGGGATACTATATTTGTCTCTGATTCTGTCGTACGTCTTTTGTATTCCAGGATGTCCTATCAAGTCATGATTTTCTTTCAGTATTTGTTCTATCTCTTCGTCACTTAAGCTCTGTATTGGCTCGTAAGCAAACTCTATATCGTCGCGTTGGTCATTGAACAACAAAAGAAGTCTCTTTATGTGTGCTTTGTCTTGTGCGTTTAAGTTGTTGTCTCCTATCCCTATCTTTCTATTTGTTTTGAGTACGTTTGATATTTTCTGTAACCATGCGGTTTCGTCATATGGGCCTAGATATGGTTTTGTTAATTGGAAAAAGTTGTCTTTGTTAGGTGTTAGTTTTAATAATTTTGGTATTTCTTCTGATTTTTCCCAATCTTTGAATTGTTTTAATAAAACGTCAGTTTGTGTTATCGCGTGTACTCTGGATAGGGCGTCAGCGGCCGCGTTTTCCTTTCCTTTTACGTAATCTATGTCATACTCGTATTCCTCTAATCTTAATCTCCATCGGATCAATCGGCTGGAGGGGGCCTTACAGTTGTGTAGCCATTTAAGGGCTTGGTGGTCTGTTTGAATTTGGAATTTACGGCCTAATAAATATTGTCTCAGTCTTTTAACTGCCCAAACGATAGCTAATAATTCTTTTTCCGTCGTTGTATAATTTCGTTCAGAAGGGTTTAATGTTCTCGAAATGAAGACACAAGGGTGCCCGTCTTGTGAAAGGATCCCTCCTAAACCTTCGTTACTGGCGTCCGTTGTCAACGTAAATGTTTTTGTGTAGTCGGGATATTTTAGTACCGGTGCTTGGCATAATCTTTCTTTTAACGTATCGAAGCTGGGTTGTGTTCTGTCGGTCCAGTGGAATGGCGTGTCCTTTTTCGTGAGGTCCGTAAGGGGTTTTGCTAGCTTTGAAAAGTTACGAATAAATTTTCTGTAATAACCTGCTAGCCCGAGGAAAGATTTTACTTCTGTTGGGTTCTTAGGTTGTCTAAAGTTTTTTACTGCTTCTATTTTCTTCGGATTGGGTTTTGCTCCCTCACTTGTTACGGTATGTCCGAGGTATTCCAATTCGGGCTTTAAAAATTCGCACTTATCTGGCTGTAGTTTCAGCCCCAATTCCCTAAGTCTTTGTAAAACGATAGCTAGGTTTTGGTTGTGTTCTTCTATCGATTGACCAAAAATAATAATATCGTTCAAATATGCAAAGCAATGTTTATTAATAAGTCCGCGAAGCGCAGTGTCCATCATTCTTTGAAATGTCGCTGGCGCGTTTTTGAGTCCAAACGGCATTCGATTATAATGGTAATGTCCTTGTGGTGTGCTAAATGCAGTGTACTTCTTTGATTTGGGATCCATAGGAATTTGGTGGAATCCCGAGGATAAGTCTAGGGCGGAAAAGAATTTTGCGTTTCCTAACTGTGATATTATGTCATCTATGTCGGGTAGTGGATATGCGTCTTGGTCTGTAAGTTCGTTAATTTTTCTGAAGTCAGTTACAATTCTCCATTTCTGTTTTCCCGAGGCGTCCTGTTTCTTTGGTACAACTCATACTGGGGAATTATATGGAGAGTCGGAAGGTTCTATAATGTTTTTCCTAAGCATTTCGTCCATCTGTCGCCTAATTTCTGTTTTGTGGCATTCAGGGGGTCGGTAGGATTTAGTGTTTATGATTTTGTTCTCTTTTAGGGTAATTGTATGTTTAGCAAGTGAAGTGCACGGTAAGAGTTCTGTTTCGAGATTGAAGACGTCCAAATAGTAAAGTAATATCTTTTCAATTGGTTCTCTGAGAGCCTTTTCTATATGTGAAAGTCTAACTAGATCTCTGAATGTAGAAATTTGTTTGTAGGTGTTGGAATTTTCGATGCAATTAGTGATTTTTAAGTTGGACTCACCACCATTGATAAAGCATACTGGAGTCGGTTTTCCTTCTAGGTACACTGTCTTTGATACGGCTTGCCCAGGTGATATGGTCGTTGCCGGTTGTAACAAAATAGTATTATTATTTAGTTTTAATCTGTTGTTGGAAAGATTGAATTTAAACTGTCGTAATGTGGGGAAACCTAATATTCCATCTTCTATTAGCGGAAAATCATCATCTATTATATGAAAGTCTATCTTTTTATCAAACAGATCTATAATGACGCGTTCGGAAGTTTCGAATTCAGAGTGTCCCATTGTGAATTTCTTCACAGGTACCGGTTCTGTTCTTGCTGTCCATTTTCGCTTGAGCAGGTTGATTCCTGCCCCTGAGTCGACAAGAAATGTTCGTTTCGGTTGTCCGGCTGGTCCAAGGAGCACTGTAGTTGCATTGATCCTGATTCTTTCGTTTCCATCTGGACGAAGTTGATTGGGGGTGCTCGTTGTTGTAGGCCTGGTGTTCGAAAATTTGGACATTGGTTTGATCTGTGTCCAAAGCGTTTGCACTTGAAACATTGTACCTGGGCTCGTTCTTCTAACGGTGCTCGTCGAAAGGCCGTTTTAGGTTGTTGGGCGAAACCATTTTGAATCGCTCTGGGCGGTGTGGACGTGAAATTTGCTACTGGTCGTGGTCGATTATCGGGGCGAATGGTCCGTTCCTTACGGGTTCTGTGCTCATGAAAGTATCTTTCGATTTCGATGGCGCGTTTCTCGGCTTCAATAAAATTCTGCGGCGGAGTGGTCAGTAGTATTTGTCCTATTTCTAATTTTAATCCGCGAACAAAGTCCGTTATCGAGTCTTTCAAGATTCTGTCGCTCACGGCGCGTCTGTTCATTTCATCTGGGTATTCATTAGTAATGCTGTGCTGTAATTCATTGTAGGCTCGTCTAAACCGAGTAATATAGCTCTGTACGCCTTCACTAAACCCTTGTCCAGTGTCTCGTAATTGATCCTGGTTTTCACGGACCGAGGTTCGAGTCGCTAGGTTCTGTCGTAATGCTTGGTATAAGTGTGCGTATTCTGAAATGTGCACACTACGTATTGCCATAGCTGCTTTTCCCGAAATTCTCTCAGTCTTAATCATTCTTAGCAGTAAGTACTGTTCGCTGCACATTACCCTCATCTCTTCGACTTCTCTAACGAATTCTTCCCCTCCTATATCATCTTCGCCGTTGAGTGATGATATACATCTTATTACATCTGTAGCTTTAAGCTCTGGTTGCGTAGAACGTTGGAGGAACGCTCTGCCCTCGGGTGATTGGGGTGGCTGAGTCATTGGAGGGGGTTCTCGGAAGACTGATTGATCCGTAGTGGTGGGGTTTATTTCATCTATAGTTATCAGGGGGCTGGCTTCTGATCCGTTTCTCATTTGCATGTTTGCTAACTTATCGCTTATTCGTGCGATCTCTGCTTCGAGCCGGTTAAATCGTTGCGTGGAACTCTCGCTCTCTTTCTGCCATGCGTCTATTATAGCTCTAACTGTTGGGTCTATCCCACTACTAGTTAAAGCGGCGTCAACCACTTCGGTATTACTTTCTTGTGGCGTTGCCATTGTTATACTACTTATACTGTCTGTGCTATTTGACAAAAGAGTTCAGCGTTCGCTCACCTTGATCGTTTAGCCCGTAGGAAAGGTGCTGCTGCGGTGTTCCTTTGTCGAAACGTCAGAGGTGTCTGCTCTGTTGCAGTGGTCCGTTGATCCTCAATCTTCGAAGTTGACCGTAGCCCGAAATGCGTAATTTCGTTTTCTCGAAGCTGATGGATCCTGGCAGGATCGCCAAAATGTCACGTAATCTTTGGGTTGGTCGGTGAAAATAAAATATAGTCGAGTCGTAACACAACTATTTACTTGGTTTTAATCAACCTTCATTATGAATTCAGCAATCACAATGTAACACGCACTGAATTAACATAAATCACAATTCACTTCAACCACGTTATGTAAGACTTAGTTACAACAATACATTAAGTACGCGACTTATAAGAGACCGACATAGATATGTTGACTATTCTAAGGATACAGAATAAGTGAAGTTTTACTGACGATACTGTGTCTGAGGAAAGCTAGGGGTGGGTGTGTCTAAGGACACGGGACTATCGGATTTGTTGATGACAATTTTGGTTAAGAAAGTGAGGGCAGTAGACACCATCTCCGATTGGATAATAGGACGGTTGGTGGACCAGGAAGGGTTTTAGCCGCCCTCGCGAGAAAGTTGACAACGGAACATACCAGATGTGGAGAAAACCAACTTTCTAAGCTAACACGTGGTAGACAATAAACGTAAAGGGAAATTTAAGACAGGAAATACTCGCTTGGTCCGAAGGACCTTAACTATAAAAATGCCAAGGCCCTCTGGTGGGCACTTAAGACTATTGAGGGTGCGCGCCAAGGATATGCAGACATCTGGGTGCCATCCTGTCCGTGGTGTGTCGCCTGGTCTCTGATATGAATTGACGTTACACTGTCGTCGTTTGCCGCGTTTACAGCCGTTTCCCGGCTTCCAGTTGCACGGTGAGTTGCATTTTCTCGCGCGTTCCCGAAACGTAGCGTGGTAAAAACTAAACCATCTTGTCGCAGCGTGTTTCAGGATCTCGAACGGCGGCGGTATCTCGTACGAGAGCGTGATCGTGGTCGTGGTCGTCGACGATTACCCATGGGCAGCAGGTTCATTTGCGCTTGCATCTGGATCGTCTGCTCTCTCAACGCGCTGATGGCAGCAGCGGTAGAATCACTAGCTCCGACGTTTTGTGCAGGTGGATTAGATACCGCAGTCATTCGGTCTGTGCTGACCGCGACAACCTGTCCTGGTTCCGAGTGTATTTCGTAAATGCTGCCGGCGATCCGGGTCAGCGTTTCGGGGCTCTTATCCTGCACGGCGGCCAGAATATGCTGCACGTGAACCGGCAGCCGGCCTTCCCAGATGGTAAGGATGAAGTCATCGGACGTTACGGGAGTGGCGAGGAATTTTATTTCGCTCACGTCGAATTCACATTTCGCGATATATATTACAACCCCGTACTCGTTAAGGCGTTTAAACAAAATCCGTCAGTATTCGCGGTGTTGTTCTTCGTTTTCGGATGCGATTAAAAACTCGTCTATGTATGCGTAGACGAAATCAAAGCCTCTCGTGATTTCGTCCACGAATCTCTGACACGTTTCTCTGACGTCATGTTGGTCGCTTCGAAAATGCCAAAAGATGTTGTGATCGCGGTTTTTTCTACGTCCTCCGGCGCGATTGGAATTTGATGGTAAGCGTCAACGAGATCGATTTTAGAAAAGATACGCCTACCATACAGATTCTGCGCGAAGTCCTCTATGTACGGCGGTGTGTATCTATCCGGAGTGGCACGGGCCCGATAGTCGCCACAAGGTCGAATCCATCCGTCCTTCTTTAGAACGATGTGCAAGGGTGATGCCCATGGGCCTCTCGATGGCTGCATCGCGCCTTGCTCTATCATGACTTCGAATTTCGCCTTCGCGGCGAATTGAGCCGGCCAGATTGAGTCGATCGGGGACGAGGCGGTGTAGTTTGGCGTGACGGGGGGGGGTCCCCGCGTCGCCCTGATATGGTGTTGCACACCGTGTCGTAGAAAACTTCTCCGGAAAACGGGCGGTTTCGTCAAATCAGGGAATTCCGTCAGTAGATTGGGATACGATGATTCTCCGTCGATGGTCCTGATTGACGCTATGTCGCTGGTGGCGGCGAATCCCTTTGTCGACAGTCATGTAATCGTATTAAGGAACCGTTTGTTTCGTGGGTCTACGAGCAACTCATAATGACTCAGGAAGACAAAACCGATGATGGGCGTTTGCACATCGGCAACGACAAAACGGCACTTGAAAGATCGACGTAGTGATAGGTTGAGGGACACGGTGATGGTGCCATCCTAACCCCAACCTTACCGTCGCAATCCCCGTTCCGTTGGCCGCAAACAATTCATAGTCGCCCTTGTTCGCGGATCCGCGTATCTTGTTACGCGGATACACGCATGTGTCGGCACCAGTGTCCACTAAAAATGAGATTTTCGTCCTCTTCGGTTCGTGTCATCTACTGCGGTCAGAATACGCCTGATGCGAACGGATAGTCGATTCCTCCACACTGTGAGGATGAAATCGTCCGGCGTGGAGGGGTTAGCAAGTTTTCTCAGGTGGTGATAAAATTCAGATGACTTCCTATCCCCCATCTCTTCGCTTTCCACCAACTTCTTCAACCTTGCACTGTCCGTATCCGTTAGAATACGAATAAGTTCGCCTTTTAACTCCGCGTACCGTCCCGTGGTTGTAGGATCCGTCATGACGCCCTCAATTTGTTGTAGAAGTCGACCGTCGAGACATTTTCCAAGAGTCGCGAATCTTATCTTGTCCGACGAGATGTCCGCCGTGCGAAATTGCGTCTCTAATAAGGCGAACCACACGGTGATGTTTGAAGGTAGCAGAGGAGACATAGTGATTGCTACACTAGCTGTGACTTTGCTATCTTCGTTAGCGGTTGCCATTTCTTCGTTCCAAATCACGTCGGATGTCACCAATTTGTGGCGGAATTGTAGAGGATTGATGAAACGGCAACGAGAACTTACTGTTGCAACCTGTCAAATATATTTGAAATGAATTAAATAAATTATAAATAAATATAGATAATGTCCAAAGTCGCTGGTACAAACGCATTCTCAAAGACAGTGTATAATCGTTCGCAGATAACTCGTAGATATTAATCGATAACTGGTATAATTCGTATAACTCGTATAATTATCGCTTCGCTGGCGATCGTGTCCGTTTATTTATACTGGTTGGGGGAGAGCCGAAAAATTCGAATCCGTCTTTGTTCGATGGTTGCACGTAACGGCGGCATTGTTTTACCCGGAGTCTATTTATTCTTATATTACGTGTGTCCTAACGATCTTGATACTCCGAGGCAAAACAACAACATGATTTGAATTGTCCTCTGACTCATGTGCCGCTGCAGATCAAACTTGGATGGAATAGCTTGTACTCGTGCATCTCCTTTTATGTTATTTCTAGATTCGGCGAAAGGACAAATGCCTGAAACTATTCACTGTGGCCAGCCGGATGCTTCTGGGTAGAACAAATCGTTAATCTTCGGTTGTTAACTAAAATGGTGCGATACGTATCTCAGAGTTTCTGTTGCAGACTGGTGATTCGTTTAGAGTTTAGAGTACAGGTTTCATAACGACTTCTTGTAACATTTAATGCAGTCGAAACGTTTGTTATGCCGAGCTTTGCCATAGACAATAAATGTTTAGTCTAAGAAGAAATCGTAGTGAGTGTTTCTCGATCGAAGAGTCAGTGAGTATAAAGACACAAGATGAAGTTAAGAAAAAATAAGGGAACTGAGACATATCAAAACGAGAAAGGATATTGATATTGATAATTAACTTTTCGGTAAAATTCGGTATGTTAAGATATATTTCTGCAGATGTAAAGTATATATTCGTAGAAAAAATATCTAAAAGTAAGAATGTTGCAATTAGTTTCATTAAAGATAGTAGAACGTATCTATGCTTAGAAATAATTGTGGCAAAGATCGCATTTAGCCACGTGAAATTTGGGGTCAAAGGGCAAGATTGAAGTAACGATTACAGTGGCACGAATGTTGCCAAACAGTAAGCTTTGAAATTCTCGCAACTCAATCGCTAATGTAAATGCAACACAGATTCAATTAGAGATAAATACAGTGCAGTTAGTTAGCGATTTGTGAATTATATGACGGAACAGATACGTAGCAGAGAAATTCTGTTTCAGACCCGGAGATATTGACACGAGCGCAACGTCTGAAAGTAATTATAATTAGTCTTGAATAGATTTAGTTGCACTTTGATGAGCGAGAAATTTGTTTTCTTTTTGGATAACCGAAAATTTATTTGTAAGTTTTATCATGCAATTCATGTATATGCAATTTCCTATGCAATTGAAGTCGATTGTTCGTTTTTAATGGAAGTTGTAAGAACATTCAGCTATGGTACATATACTATAATAAAATGTAATTATCTAAAAGTTAACTATTAATTATTTCATTTAGAACCTGCAAAAAGTGTTAAATGTTAAACAATTAATCAAGTCTCTTGTTAAATTGCTGTTGATTACTGTGAGTAATTTTCTAAGACGTTAAATTAATATTTCTAAGGAGATATTTCGTTAAGTACTATTAGCCAGGGCTCTTTAGATATTTTTTGCTCCTTAATTCTTTTAATTCGTCGTTTTCTCCCAGCTCTTCCCAGGAAAGTTTACGTTTTGACCTTATTTTACTCTTTTTGATAATTTACCGCTTCAACGTCGACATCGCGCCGTTCTTTCGTTCACAAAAGGCGATTACACTTTAGAGCTCGTGTCAAACTTCTTTTGTGTTCCCGAAAGGAGATTCCACGTAACGTGCAGCACGCGGTAACGCGTGAATTATTGTAAAGTACAGTGCTTATTCTTAACATTCTACCGGGACGATACATCGCGTAAATAAATCATTCCAACGAGATGGGCGTGCAAATAAATTCCATCGATAATTCTAGCTTAATATTATTCGAATAAAATTCGAATGAAAGTACCACTAATTTTTTGTTCCATCTGATTTATTTTTCAGATATTAATATTGGCAAATATTGTCGTTTTTTAATTCAGACGCTACTTAAACTAAAATTTAACTTTCACTTTTTAATAATTTTTATCGAAAGGATGAGAATTTAAAGAAATCTTAATTTATGCTGTCTGGCTAATTCCTATAACGTCGTTAGCGCTCGACGAAATAAAGTAACAGAGAAATAATTACCGTCTTAATTTTTGTACTTTGTACTGTGAAAGTGTGAAGTGAAATCTCAATTTAAATAAATTACGCAAGCTACCAAGGACATTATTTATCGAAAACAACAGCGTTTTCTCGAATTCAAACATAACCTATTCTGACTCGGGACAAAATCCGGAAAATCGCGCGGTTCTTTTCGATCTTTCAAAGATCTCTCTCTTCAGAGCTGTCTGAGATAAACGAGACACTTTAGAAGGTGATTCTCCAGAAATTGTCACGCTGTTAAGATTTGTCGATTAACGGAGTTTATAATATGATCGAGACGAAACATGCTAGTTTTTTAATTCAACTATATAATTTTATTGCATCTGTTTGATTGTACTACTTTCGAAGAAAGAACAATTTTTAGAACTGTCGGAGTTTATATTTCCAACAGCGAAGAACGATATCGTAAATTTAAGAGTTTTCGAGGAACAAGAAGCGAATAAAAATTGGGATATTTCTGGGACATTATTCGAGAGTAATATTCAATACAATTTATAATAGTTACTCTTCCGTTTGCAAATTTTTTGCTAGAATAAAAACATCTTTCGACTTATTCAATTTTGCTGGTGAAATGAACGAAAAGAAGTGTATTAAAAGCAACTTTCTTCATACTTTTCATTGTTTGCATACAATGGAAAGGAAAATATTTGAGTTTCGAAAGTTAATAATCCTCATTAAGAACTCACTAATCCAATAACACGAAGCAAAATAATTATTTTCGATATTTTAAAATTCAAGGATTTTTCACTTATCAAATTTTTAGTCTTCCTATTGTTAGGATTCGCATTTAATTTTTTTATTGCCTTTTTAAAACGAGTAAAACGTAATCGAGATAAAATATTTAATTACGCTCGTTCGAACAATATTCGAAAATTACTATCGGCATAAAATAACTTTGTATCTTGAAATTTCCCGTTGAAAAATCGCAGAAGCGTGGTCGTTTAATAAATGTTCCAAAGATCAGGCGATTATTTGCGTAGCTTCGATAATTACTGTTTCAAGGGACGCCAATATCAATATACCAAAGCTTGTTTTTCGGTGTGGCGTCAATCGAAGAGGCGCGTCGAACCGGAAATTAATCGACGCCGTTACGTACTAGCGGTAACTAATACACCGACAATTAATCACTTGACAGCTGCAATCCCTGGTATCGATACATCCGTGGCCTGACCTCATCCATAAAATACAGTCCTCTGCATTGTGCTCTTTTCTCTCGATACAAAACTGAAAAAAATTGTAATCAGTAATTAACGTATCCTTTGTTAGATTTCCTTTTGCTGATTCGACGAAAGGGACAATTAATGGAGTGCACGATCTCCAATAAAATCGAATACAGGTCGCACGATTAACATTTTTGATCTCGAAAGCCAGAGGAACGTGAGAAACTTCTCGGTATTACTTTTCCTTTTTCTTTGACATTTTTCTTTGACTTCTGCAGTACGTTCGAAAAACTTGGTCGTCGAAATGTAGACGCGCGGCTGGTAATACACTCGTTTTCGACAGAAAGGAAAATACGGAGGTGCAACTGAAAATTAAATCGATGAACCGAGGCAATATTTGCTCGTTTTATGAAAAAAAAAAAAAAGTGTTTTAGAGGGTTGAGTTTCAAGAAGTTTGAATGTCGATTACGAAATAACGTGAAACTTTATATTTTACGAATAATTTGGTTTATTTGGCGAACAAAATGCAGAGAGTGCAGGGAATGATGGATTTTAATAGGTATAAAGTTTTAAAATCGCGAATGGACCTGTTTCATTCGACGTAATATTACTATAAAATTTTCTCCGCATAATTAATTTCATAACGTTTATTCGTTTAACGCAATAAGAATTAATATGTCAAATAAAATCATAGTTATAAAATTAATCGTAAAAAATATAATAAAAACTGTAAAATTCCTCCATTAACAAACGAAATCTGATAGAATAGAAATTGGGAATTTTTTAGACTCTGAACGTACCAGAATGAAAATGGACTACTCGTAAGCAGACAAAATCACCATTAGGTTTACAGGTTTACAGTTATCACAGGTAGGTTTACAGTTATCGTTTTCAGGAACAATGTATGTAATACTTGTTCGCTGTGTTACGTCTGGGTCAAAGATGTTTCACAGATAATTCTCTATTCACGATGTATCGATGGATCGTTTGGAATTTGCCAAGTAGCTGTTAATTTCAATGAAATTATTCTTTGTAAATTTAGAACGGAAGTATTATAAATATGCCGGCATCCGACGGTTTTGTGAGAATATCTCATTATCGAATATAATATAAATTATATTCAATGTTACAATTTTGGAAAAGCAGGTCTCAATGATTTATTATGTGATGTACGTACAATGTTACTGCTTTATGGTTAAACAAGAAAAGAAAAAATGTATAAGAGTTTATTTGTTACGGCTTAATATTCCTGTCGTATCAGCAGACGCTTCTTTCCGTATTAAAGTCTTATCGTAGATGAAAATCTCAATCTCACGCACGATATTACAAGGTCTGGATCACAATACGTTACGAGTTGTTCCTAGTTATTCTTACGAGGCGATGTCCCACGCGCCTCGCTCGTTCGTCCTTCCGGTTTCAATGCATTCATCAGCTAAACACGTGGAAGGTATCAAAAAGGAGATGAGAGCTCGGACTCAGGGTTCAGAAGAGCACAACTGGAGGGGGGAAACAAAACTCTGTCCGCTGTTACTTTCTTTATCTTGAGGGCAACGTCACCCTCTTTGATGCCCCCGCTTCCAGTTTCACGAGGATATCCTCGTCCGTTTAATGCCCGTGCTCTCGTACAGCACCTGCTTCGTTACCATAGGCTCCTTATAGGTCTGGAGACATTCCTTACCCTCCCGGACTTTCACCAAGAGGGCCTATTTCGAATTCTAGGCAACCTTTCCCTCCAGCCTTCGTTAACCGGTGGCCTCCTTTCCTCGTTGTTCCTCCTCTCTCTCACCCGTCTTTTTTCTTTTCTACCTATTTGAACAATCCATTCGCCTCCAGAGTCGTAGGTTTCTCTATCCCTGGGGTCAACTTCGCCCCTTTCCACATACGAAGGATCGCCTCTCTTCGCCCTTTTTATCCCATCGGCCTTCGTGTCCTCAAGCGGCGACACAGTTTTCCTTTTGTTACGCTGTTCAAACTTGTTTCTCACGTCCCCGTTTCTTTTTCAAATCTAGACTATTGGAGGGGAAGTTTGTGTAGAGACGTTAACCTCAACGGGCCTTTCAACCTGTCTCCTACCTTTACGTCCCTTCTTATTTGATAATTTCTTTTTATTTACAAGCACTTTACAATCAATTCTCGCATTGAGAATTTTGAGTAAGTTTCTCTGGCGTGGCGCAGTGGTTGTTGACTATTATGATATATCTATTACCACATTTTGTTATTTCTTCTCTGACTGTGGGTATCTTGAGGTGGCGATGTATTGCTTCGTTGGTAACATACCAGGATGCATCTATTAGGGACCTTAGAGTTTTCGACTGGAAGCGTTAAACTATTTCAATGTTGAAATTACTTGCTGTTCCCCATAGTTGGATTCCGTATAATCCGATAGAGTGTAATTTTGTTCTGCGTGCTTAGGTTAGAACATCGACCAACGAACCAGTAGAATTTTTTGAGTTTAGCCTTGAGTTGCTTCGATTGGTCTATGTTGTGTTGTTTCCGTGTTAGTCTCCTGTCGAGAGTCATGCCCAGGTATCTGACTGAATCCTTGTTAGGAATTGTTATATTGTTAATGGTCACCTGAGGCCAGGTTTGTTTTCGCAGCGTCAAACTGTTTCGCTGTTATATTAGAAACAAGACATGAGTTTCCAGTTTTCCTCGATGCTTTCCTTAGCAGAAGTTTGGTTAACTAATTTTATGAAACAGTATTTTGAATTATCCCTTCGTGCAGCAAAATCCGCTTCAGTCGCACGAGCCATGGAACTTAACAAGGTCAATGTTGGTAAATTTTTTCATCCGTTTCATGACCTTGTAGACAAGCATAAATTTCGACCATATAAGATTTTTAACGTTGACGTGACAGGTATCACGATAGTACAAGAAAAGTGATTTCAAATTATCGGTTTTAAAGGCAGAAGACAGGTTGGTATAATCAGTTAGCGACAAAAGAAGACAGCTTTCCATAGCTGTCATCCGCGTTACTGTCTCGGGAAATTATGTTCCTTTGTTATAAATTTTTCCAAAAGTTTGGAAAATAAAATAACTGGGCCAACGATTCTATCATTTAAAATTCCTATTCGAGTATTTGCTAGAAATTACGTTTGCGGATTTGATTCTTAACACGTCTGGATTTTCACTTGCCGAGAAATGTTCATTCTGCATATCCACCGTTCCATATTTACTGAATGAGCCCTTGTCCGTAAATAATATTTTCGCAGGAAAATTACAGTTCCACTGAATTTTGCGAGACATCCATCTGTAAAATTCTCTCTTCTCGGGAAATCTTCCGCACTCAATTCTTGAACTTTTCGAAAACTGTACGGGTGTAGCTTTTCTTTCTTCAATGCTATCCATATGGTTGTTGGTATCTTCTTCTGCAGCATAATCCATGTTTTAGCTAAACACGCTGCGATGTTCTATACCCAAAGTCTGAATCATCTTGTTGAATAGTCGGACTTCACAGATTTTAATGTACTTGCATCTAATAAATTTTGGTTGATTCTACGTAATATACTTGTTCTTTGTATCCTATTCTATTCGGAGATTTTTCACGTAACGCAAGTGCATATCGGCAAGTGTGTCAAAAGTATGACATTGTACAATAGACTACGAAAAGATGATGATGTACACTACGACCACAATATACACAATACGCAGTAAGTGCATTACACACGCAATAACATGCACTGCACACAATACACACAATACAACTCGCTCAACAATAATTGCTACATTCGCATGGACATTAAAGAACAAATAAAACGAATCAAAAATAAAAGAGTTTTAAAAAGTGAAAATTAAAAAGGTCTAACAATATCTACAAAAATTTAAAAAATTTGTGGTTGGTATGATACAGAATAGCTACCATCAGCTGCAACAGCATTATCCGTGTTTGTTTGGCTGCTTTCATTCGATATGTTTGTTGTTTTCGCATGAAAATAATGTTTTGTACAAATGGTCCACATGCTTCGGTCTCCCTTGCCCATATCGCATTCGGGTTTTTAATTGCTGGAATCAGTTTTATTGCGCTTTTCTCGTTATTTGAGTTCTTCTCGAAAGCCCGTTTCGTAGTTTCCCACAGTGAGTAATTGATGTCCTCGTGGGGTGAAAGTGAGTCTAGATATTTCGAGAATTCCATATCATTGTATCCTTTATAGCCTTTTTGACGTTTTTGTTATTTCGCTCAGGACTTTTTTATTTCCTGATATTTCGTGTTTCTGCCAAATCGCTTTTGCTTCCTTCTCACATTTGATTTTTTCCAGAATTTCATTCGGTATTAATTTGTTTGTCTGGTTGTTGATTTGCAATTCGTGGTTGCTTCCACTACTTGTGTGAGTTCTGTTAAATGCTTACTCAACTTCATCTGGTGTCTTGTTATTACTAGTACACTGCCTAAATAATTGTTTTATTGCAGAGTGATGTTGACTTACTGCAAAAGACTCGTTTGCGTTATATTCAATTATTATTGGAGTATGATCAGAGACGAGTCTTAGGTTTCCTGATATTCTTAGTTTGTTTAGATCTGTATCATTTGTGACTGCAAAGTCAAGCACATCCAGTGTTTTATTGAGTTCTGTTGATAAGTGAGTTAACTCGTCAGCTGACCTTAAGGTTACTCCTAATATTACTCTGAGAGTGTACTTCCAGTATTCTAGTGTTATTTTATATTTTAATGATGCGTACAATGTTCAAATTTGGAAAGAATTTGTATTTGTTTGTACTGAGACGGTTGTAACTTATACGTGACCCTGATTAATTTGGCTATGGAGGTAGTGTTTAATGTTATTCTTAATTATTATTGCTGAACCTCCATGTGCTCTTCCTGATGAGCATACAGTATAGTGTGACATTTTTATGTAACTCTATTTGTTGTATAATGTATTATACAAAATGTTTTTATTTCATGTATTCTCTTTTGTAGCCCATTAGCGTCCCATGCTCTTATCTTTAATATATCCATTGATTTATTTTTGCATTAGTGCGCTGCTGATAAGTTGTAGCATGGCTGATATTTCTTGCACTTGTTGCTTTAATAGCGAATTCTGTTTAATTCTGTTAAATCCATGTTTTTCTATAGCTTGCCTCACGTAGCTCTTTAAATTCTGTTTAGATTCATTGCTCCAGATTAATAACTCTAACGGGACCCGCCTACGGCACTGGAGCTGCCAGGATGGCGAAGATGCGGGTGGAGGTACTAGAGAAGGAGATCGAGGTCTTGCGGAAAGAGCAATCAGGAAAGGCCGGGTGTGTCCGTTAGGAGAATGCACGGTACTCGCTCATGTACCTTGTCTTGTAAAGGCGTCGCTCGCACCTTGTCGCCAATAAGTTCGTTTATCTTATTGGCAGCTACTTTCACTTCGCTGCCAGCCCTCATTTCTATCAAGATGTCCCCAGCTCTTGTTCTACGAATGCCCGAGCTTTCCTTAAGAACATCCTTCGCCACCATGAGATCTTTATACACCTGAAGCCATTCCTTGCCCTCTCCTACTGTTACGCCACGAGGCTTGCCACAGACTGTGTTTTCTACCCGTCGCTCGCGGTCCTACAACGTCGCAGACGGATCGTCGCGGCTGCCCGGCAAACGAACATTGTAGTGGCAAGCGCATGGTTCACTAAGCAAGGCGACCTCCAGAAACGTCGACTCGTGGCCGTTATTTTACCTCGCGTAAAAGAATGTGACGTGATCCGAACGTAGTGGGGGTCGCCTTCCAGAAAATACCAAAATAATCGAAGGGCGGGCAGTACCTTCTGACGAGTCGAACGTGACACACCGAACATATCAGACCAATAGCAAACGAATTTATCTAAAGATCAAAGTCGAGTCAAATTTCTGTAACATCTTCATCAGATTATTGTAAAATATATTGTTCTATGTTAACCTGTTAATACAGTGTTACATTCATTAAACCACCTCTGTTATCCTAAACGAAATAGTCGTTCCCCTGTTTCGAGAGGAAATTCAAAGAGCTCGGGCCTTCACTAATGAGGATCACTAGTCTGAAAACAAGGCAGAGAAAGGCAACCACGGTTGCGGGCAATGCCACCAATCGCCCTTGAAGTCGAACACAAGAGAAAGAAGGATGCGAAGAGACCAGTTGCTGCCAAGACGCCTAGGACCTCACAACGATGTCTTCGGTTTAGGACGCGATGGAGAGCGGATGTATTGACGGGTTGCTCCCGATAGCCGAGTATATGTACGAGGACGTAGGAGCGTTTGAGATGGGTGTGATTGTTATAGGGTGTAATGGGTCAATGAGGCGGGAAGTGTAGTGTAATAATAATTGTAAGGAAGTAGTGAAATGAAATGAGAGGTATGAGTGTACTGAGGTGGCAGGAGAATGCATGGGAGTGAAATAGTGTTGGGTGATGCGGGGGAGAGTGAGTG
Organism: Bombus vosnesenskii; assembly: GCF_011952255.1. Lineage (NCBI taxonomy): Eukaryota > Metazoa > Arthropoda > Insecta > Hymenoptera > Apidae > Bombus > Bombus vosnesenskii. The sequence goes on from NW_022883577.1 coordinate 22,918, forward strand.
TGTGGAAATGGAAATAGAGTTGGCATGTATGATGATTGAGTAGGTGAGCAACAAGACGTTTGTGCGTAATGGGGTGATAATATCCTCACTGAACAAGAATAAGTAAGTGGAGGATGTAATAGGAAGTGTGCAAGAAACAAAAAGTACGGTTAGTAATCGTTAATTTGAATTTATCCGTTATTAGCGACCTCGGATAAAGTCAAATAAACATCTAGACAAGACCCCATCGACTATAATGGCAGATCCACGCGTCACGGTAATTAGTCGCTTATATACATACGCGATAGTGGATAACTGCAAATAAATAAACAATAACGTGAGCATGTCGTGTGAGTCGACACGATGTAAGTCCCTATTTTTAAGGAATAAAGTCGGGCCGGCCAGGGTTCTTATACTTATAATATTTATTTGGCCATTTATTTATTGTGACACGAGCCGAACAAGGTTCTTTGGAATAAATAAATAACTAATAGGGTGCCGAATAATGAGGGGGCTGTAGGAGTTACGTGGTGATTAGTAGGTTGGAGTATGTAACGGTTGGATATAAGCACCGCTATAACATTATAATATTTTATTTTATTTATTCTTTTAGTTTATTTTACTTCTTTATTTATAACTTTATATTGATTAACTAGTAATTGTTTTATTCGTTTTATTTATTTATTATTTATTATTTAAATTATTTATTTATTTATTTTTATTTATTTATTATTTATTATTTATTATTTATTATTTATTATTTATTATTTATTATTTATTATTTATTATTTATTATTTATTATTTATTATTTATTTATTGATTTATGGTATTTATTACTTATTGTTCATAATTTATTATATATTGTTGTTATTTATCTATATTGTGGCGTTCTTGGCGCGCATCATCGGGTCTTTAGCAGTATGCAAGCGTTTGACAGGGGAAAATTAGATAGCACAATTACTGTAAATATAATCATTGTTTGGCTTATTTGTTGACGACCTGGTGATGTTTATGGACTTGCTTATTACATACAATATGGACAGACGGTCTAAGGTAAAAAAAACGTACGGCGCAGGGGGTTTCGGAACCCCCAGGCCCCGTCGGGAACACGAGTGGCTTACCAGGCTCGACCCGACGGTCATCATGTTACTGGAAGAACGGCGGTGGGGGCGTGGAACACCAGGCACCCCCTTGTGCGGTAATAGCTACTGGGGAAAAGGAAAAGGAGAAGGGCAAACTAAAGAAGACGACAGCGGGAGGAGAGAAGCTGAGGATGATGTCTGACGTGAAACCGAATGAGAATGTGATAATCTCGGTTATTCCGAGGAAGGATGGTGGAGTATTTCTGCCCCTTTAAACCGAGTAAGAGGCTTCAGAGGAGCCCTGATTAGTGAAAGGACGGAGGTTGGAGTGATTGAGGAATCGGAGGGGTGCTTTGGGACTAGAGGGAGCGACCACAGTACGCCCGTAGCAGGGATAGGGCTGGCCTACGCTAGAATATTGACCAGGAGGGTGGTCGAGAGGAACGTCAGCGCGAAATCCACGAGATCGGCTATGGCTAGCGAAGCCGAGGATAGTGCGAGAGACGATACGCAGATTAGCGATGCTGACGACGAGGATCTTCTGATCTCCAGGGCTGAGTTGAAGGGGC
>NW_022883578.1:0-31385 GCF_011952255.1 Bombus vosnesenskii
AACGCGGTCGAGGTCGCGATAGGCAAATTGACAAACCTGTCAGTCCCTATGCCCATTAACATCGTTTCTCCGTCTGTCTGTTGTACATCCAGCCTCAATTACAATTTATCCCCGTCACGGAGCGCTATCACCAGCCATAGCAAATTGTCCCTGAGCTTTCTTATCAATCGGAGAACGACTACCGCTTATCGTTGACCTCGACCGCCGACCACGACGTTCAAAGTTTCCGTCTAGATTTACAAATCGACCACAACCAACGAAATTTCATTTGTTCCCTATCGATAGATTGTTTCGTAACCATTCTCGAGCAATTTCTTCGAATATCGAGGAGATGCGATGCGTTTCGCTTGCCACGCCGCGACTAACCGTTCTCGATCAATATTTGCGCGAGAAAACGGTCAGTCGTCGATAAGGCAAGTAAAGACGAAAGTGTGAATTGAGATAGCGAATCTGTGAAAAGCGAAATCGGAGCAACTGCCGATGTCTATGGAGATGTAAGTGAAAGTTGAACTTTTCGAGGAAAACAAGAAGAATTATTGGAAGTAAACTGTAAATTTATATTTCTATGAATAGAACCATAGAAATGGAATTCAGATGGAGATTCTTTTCGCTCTTGAGACATTGTATATGTCGGAGTCAGGTTGGAATTTTGGAGCGTTCAATGAACCTTTACTTACTTTACCATCGCGGGTGTAGCTAATGTTTATTGGTACAAATGTGGACTTGTGACTCTGGTCTAAGACTCGATAACGCATCCACGGTCAACGGGTTAGTAGGCTTGTTTCTTCGTCCAAGTCTAAGATGTAATGGTTACCCAGCAAGACGTTAGTTAACTCGTACAAGAGCGCGTACCGGTGAGAAAGTGACTTTCCGTCACGGTGGCGCTGTCAATGAAAACTATGATGGGTGTGTCTAAGAGAAGGACATTCTCGGATTAGTGGAGAGATGTCTTCATTTGAAAACTGAGGGAAATTGACGCTGCTGTTAATTGGTCAATTTGGAACAAAGACTGCTTGTCCGTTCGAAGAAGAAGAAGTTAACAAAATCCTAAGGTTTAAAGCGGGTCCTCAGGCTAGCTGAACTTATGCTGCGCACATGCATCGACATCTGGTAATCATTTTGCCCGAGGAAACCGTTGGAACCTTTTTTTTTTTTTACTGTCGAGTACCTCTACAACTGACTGTCGCCTTGAGCTCAAGCTCATTGTCACAAATCTCAAATAAATACAATTGGGTAGAATAACGGCAAATAGTTTAATTACAATTTTTATGGATTTTCCCGAAATTTCGGAGGGGCGGCCCTGGTGTTCTCTCATCTCCGACATGTATAAAGAATATTTTATTCCGAATAGTTAGTTGTTTTTGTGGTGGATAGTATAGAGGATTAATAAAGTGGGAACAAGAGATTCCTGTTGCAACCCGTCAAATATATTTGAAATAATTAAATAAGTTAATAAATATATGACGTAGAATGGTCACAAGCAGGGCTGTGAGCGTTCGGTGGATCTTCCTTGGAGTTGGCCATCGTCGCGGAGGCGCGCGCGGATACGGTTTTCTCACGCGCGAATGAACACTCCCGACGCGGCAATCAATAGCAGCGGTGTATATCTCGTAGTGTGAACGCCGCGGGTCTTAGGTCTGGTAACGAATCCGCGGTCAACGGGAGGAGAGATAGACTGACACTGACTCGAACGTGTACTACTCGCGGATCAAGCGGTGTTGGTCCCTTCGTCGATGAGATCTCCCGGAGGAATGAATGTTCGTCCCAATGTCACCACCGAAACAACCTCTGGTAGTGTGTCTAGGTATGCCAGCTCCTCCGATCGGCGTCGCTGTCGATTGGTCGATTTGGGATAAAAGCTGCCTGTCCGTTTGCAAAAATCTTAATTGCCGAAAAAAACCCCGGTTTTATAGCGGGTCTCCGGGCTGGCTGAACTTGTGCTGTGTACGTGCCTCCACGTCTGGTATTCATTGTCCGAAGGGACCGTTGGAATGTTTTACTATCAAATACCTCTATGGGTGTTTCTTTTAATGAGGGTCATACTGTAACTTCGCGCCTTTGTTGGACGGAACGCCCGTCCCGTTGAGCGCGGCTACGTTCGGCGGCTGATGGTCGCCTTGAGCCCAAGTTTATTATCGTAAGTCGCAAGCAGGTAGGATTGGGTCGAGTGACGACAAATCGTTTAGTTATAACTGTAAGCTTTAATTACAAGTTTATGGGGTTTTTCCGAGGCTCCAGGAGGAAGGCTCCGGTGTCCTTTAATCTCCGACATATAAATACTGTCGAGAGACGCTCATACAAACGTATTCGCAATGACAGTGTATGATCGCTCGCAGATAACTCGATAACTCGTATAACTCCGTTAATAACTGTTAATAACTGATTCGCTCGCGATCGCGTCCGTTTATTTATACTGGTTGGGGAGAGTCGAAAAATTCAAATTCGCCTTTGTTCTACGGTTGCACGTAGCGGTGACATTGTTTTGCCCGGAGTTTATTTATCGTTACATTTCATGCGTCAAGGCTGTGTCAATGTTCCGAGTCAAAACAACAACATGAGTCGCTCCCGATTCGCATCGTCCTCTGACTCATGTGCCGTTACATCACCCCCTTCCAGTGATAACGTTTCTATTAGGTTATGTTCAAAAAATTATTTACACTGTTTTTCCTTGGTAGTCGCTATTTTAAAAGTTAAATACATACTTTCGATATATACGATACATCCTGTGTCCGACAATTTACGACTCTCAACCGAAACCTGCCTGAAACCAATCGGGAAAACGGACTCTTCGCCCAGACCGCCTAACGGACCTATTCCTGGTGTTTTCTTCCGTCGTTCGATTATTATTATTTGCACCGCTTTCGTCGCGGGCGTTCGTTTGTCCTACCGGAATACGTATGTTACGAGTTTCGGCCGTTTTTTTCTCTAACTCGTCCGGTACTATACACGCGGGTTTTAATCGGTCTATGGAAACCGTTACGTCGCGATTATTTACTTTTATAATATAATCTTTTTCATCCCTTTTTACAACTTTATGTTAAGGAAATTCGAGGATTTGGAAATACAAATAATTGACTATATTTCACACACAACAGCTACACATCTATATTACACTCTGAAGAACGTCTTGCACGTACGCTTGTCGCCAACCGACTATCCAGAATCTTCTAACGGCAGTCTTTTGTCTCAACTAAGACCTGGACGCCCTCTGACCCTTACACACACACTCTTATGTACAGTGTAAATGTATCACTTCCCTAACACTTTAAACGGCCCGTCGTACTGCGGCTGTAAAGGGCCTCCAATCGCGTCATGGCGCAAGAAAACATACGGCGATGATTTTAGATCTTTAAAAACGAAAATTTTCTTTTCGCCATGACGCGTAACCGGGTATGGCCTGACTTTCTCCATCCGCTCTCTTAGCAGGTTCGCGAATTCGAAGTTGGCCCGCTGATTAGTAAACAGAACTTCGCCGGCAATCGTATACCGGTGCCGTAGATCATTTCGGCCGCCGTTGCGTTAAGGCGCTCCTGTATCGCGGTTATAATCGGCGAATTGTACGATCGGCAGAATTTCGACCCAGTTGCTCGTGTCGTGGCACTTGATCGCCGCTTTAAGCTGTCTATATAAGCGTTGTACCATCCCATTAGACGCGGGATGATAGGCCGACGTGCGTAGGTAGGTTACGCCGAGCAACCGGCATAACTCTTCAAACAGACGCGATTCGAATTGGCGTCCTTGGTCAGTTGTTATTTTTAAGAGAACGCCGAAACGAGAAATCCAAGTTGAAAGGAGGGCCGAGGCAACGGTTGGCGCTTCCATGTCAGCGATGGGAATGGCTTCGGGCCAATGCGAAAAACGATCGATACACGTTATACAATATTGATAGCCCTCCGAATACTGCATTACGATAATGTCTACGTGTGCTGAAAATATGTACCTGGTGATTTTACTGCGTTGGCACGGTATGCATTGTCGCGTCCACGTACGGCAATCTTTGTTTACGGACGGCCAGACAAAGCGCGTTGTGGCCAGTTCTTGCGTGGCTCGTATCCCCGGATGGAAAAGTCCGGCTAACGACTGAAATACGTTGCGTCGTAACGGTTTCGGTACGAACGGCCGCAAGGTTCTGGTCGAAATGCCGCAAAATATTTCCACATTCTTTTCGGGAAAACGAATCTTCTCTAGTCGCAGTGCGCGAGAGTCAGAGTTGAGGATTTGGCGTAGTTCATTGTCGCTTTCTTGTGCTGATGCTAACGTTCGGTGATCTACCGAGTTTTCAGTTGTCCCGATGCGAGCTCCGCAGAGAGGACTTGCTTATGTAAGTCTATGGGGGCTGGTAAACCCACGTTCCCGCAGTCAGGGAGGACCATCGGGACCAGCGGCCCGCTTACGTGAGTCCTCTATGTACACCGCAGGGAAGGTCGCCGGGAGTGTAAGCGAGAGGCTCGTTTATGCTCTCTGTATGAAAGCTAGGGGTGGGTGTGTCTAAGGACACGGGACTATCGGATTTGTTGATGACAATTTTGGTTAAGGAAGTGAGGGCAGTAGACACCATCTCCGATTGGATAATAGGACGGTTGGTGGACCAGGAAGGGTTTTAGCCGCCCTCGCGAGAAAGTTGCCAACGGAACATACCAGATGTGGAGAAAACCAACTTTCTAAGCTAACACGTGGTAGACAATAAACGTAAAGGGAAATTTAAGACAGGAAATACTCGCTTGGTCCGAAGGACCTTAACTATAAAAATGCCAAGGCCCCCTGGTGGGCACTTAAGACTATTGAGGGTGCGCGCCAAGGATATGCAGACATCTGGGTGCCATCCTGTCCGTGGTGTGTGGCCTGGTCTCTGATATGAATTGACGTTACATACCCCCCTTCTTAGATTGATTTTGGTCCTCCAAAATCTCAGTGTTTCTGCGGATTATCTCTAGGTCAATTGGCTTTTCCGGTAAGGTTGCTGTTTGCGTGTTGCCTAAGTATATTATAGTTATGAAGCCCGTCCTGGAAAATAAGGTTTTAACCGGTTTCCATTAATTTTCTTGATATTACCTTCTATTAAAACCTCATAATACGGTGTTTTAACTCTCTCAATGGTGTAGGGTCCTAGCCACTCTATGTCTAATTTATGCTCTTTATGGTCGTTGTGTATTAAGACTCTATCCCCTTCTTTAAATATTGACTGGGGTTTTATTATTCGTCGTCTCTGATCTCTTTGATATCTTTGTTTACTCCTAATCAATTGGTCGCGAGCTTTCGAAAGTCTAGAATCCCATTCTCGTTTTCTGAATGCTACTTCGTCCGTGTAAGTGCGTTGTGGATTTCGTGAAATGGTCGAGGGTAAGTTGGCTTTGTGGCCGAATGTCAATTCAAAAGGTGTATAACCGGTCGAGTCGTGTATCATCGTATTGTAGGCTAGGCATATAAAATTTAAATGTTCGTCCCATTCTTCCCCTGAGTCCCTTTGAACACACTTTAGCATATCTGCTATTACAGCGTGAGTTCGCTCTAATGATCCATTACTTTGGGGGTGGAAGATAGTAGTTTTAATGTGTTTTATTTTGAAGGCTTCTTCGTATTTTTGCATTAAGCTACTAATAAAATTTTGTCCTCTGTCTGTCAGTATTTTCTTAGGCGCTGAGAATATGTATATGTAATGGTCTAACAGGGAATTCCAAATAGTTTCTGTTTGTTGGTTTTTTATAGGAACAAGGATAAGGTATTTTGTGAGTTCATCGTGAATGGAGAGTATAAAGGAATTGCCTCGTTTCGTTTTCTTCAATGGTCCTATTATATCCATGGCTATCTTGTCATTGGGTTCCAATGGTGTGTCGGTTATACATGGTTCTTCTTTGGGTCGAATCCTAGTCATTTTTGCGGTTTGACAGGTCTCACAAGTTTCTATTCTGGTTTTTATTCTGTCCATAAGGTGTGGGATACTATATTTGTCTCTGATTCTGTCGTACGTCTTTTGTATTCCAGGATGTCCTATCAAGTCATGATTTTCTTTCAGTATTTGTTCTATCTCTTCGTCACTTAAGCTCTGTATTGGCTCGTAAGCAAACTCTATATCGTCGCGTTGGTCATTGAAAAACAAAAGAAGTCTCTTTATGTGTGCTTTGTCTTGTGCGTTTAAGTTGTTGTCTCCTATCCCTATCTTTCTATTTGTTTTGAGTACGTTTGATATTTTCTGTAACCATGCGGTTTCGTCATATGGGCCTAGATATGTTTTTGTTAATTGGAAAAAGTTGTCTTTGTTAGGTGTTAGTTTTAATAATTTTGGTATTTCTTCTGATTTTTCCCAATCTTTGAATTGTTTTAATAAAACGTCAGTTTGTGTTATCGCGTGTACTCTGGATAGGGCGTCAGCGGCCGCGTTTTCCTTTCCTTTTACGTAATCTATGTCATACTCGTATTCCTCTAATCTTAATCTCCATCGGATCAATCGGCTGGAGGGGTCCTTACAGTTGTGTAGCCATTTAAGGGCTTGGTGGTCTGTTTGAATTTGGAATTTACGGCCTAATAAATATTGTCTCAGTCTTTTAACTGCCCAAACGATAGCTAATAATTCTTTTTCCGTCGTTGTATAATTTCGTTCAGGAGGGTTTAATGTTCTCGAAATGAAGACACAAGGGTGCCCGTCTTGTGAAAGGATCCCTCCTAAACCTTCGTTACTGGCGTCCGTTGTCAACGTAAATGTTTTTGTGTAGTCGGGATATTTTAGTACCGGTGCTTGGCATAATCTTTCTTTTAACGTATCGAAGCTGAGTTGTGTTCTGTCGGTCCAGTGGAATGGCGTGTCCTTTTTCGTGAGGTCCGTAAGGGGTTTTGCTAGCTTTGAAAAGTTACGAATAAATTTTCTGTAATAACCTGCTAGCCCGAGGAAAGATTTTACTTCTGTTGGGTTCTTAGGTTGTCTAAAGTTTTTTACTGCTTCTATTTTCTTCGGATTGGGTTTTACTCCCTCACTTGTTACGGTATGTCCGAGGTATTCCAATTCGGGCTTTAAAAATTCGCACTTATCTGGCTGTAGTTTCAGACCCAATTCCCTAAGTCTTTGTAAAACGATAGCTAGGTTTTGGTTGTGTTCTTCTATCGATTGACCAAAAATAATAATATCGTCCAAATATGCAAAGCAATGTTTATTAATAAGTCCGCGAAGCGCAGTGTCCATCATTCTTTGAAATGTCGCTGGCGCGTTTTTGAGTCCAAACGGCATTCGATTATAATGGTAATGTCCTTGTGGTGTGCTAAATGCAGTGTACTTCTTTGATTTGGGATCCATAGGAATTTGGTGGAATCCCGAGGATAAGTCTAGGGCGGAAAAGAATTTTGCGTTTCCTAACTGCGATATTATGTCATCTATGTCGGGTAGTGGATATGCGTCTTGGTCTGTAAGTTCGTTAATTTTTCTGAAGTCAGTTACAATTCTCCATTTCTGTTTTCCCGAGGCGTCCTGTTTCTTTGGTACAACTCATACTGGGGAATTATATGGAGAGTCGGAAGGTTCTATAATGTTTTTCCTAAGCATTTCGTCCATCTGTCGCCTAATTTCTGTTTTGTGGCATTCAGGGGGTCGGTAGGATTTAGTGTTTATGATTTTGTTCTCTTTTAGGGTAATTGTATGCTTAGCAAGTGAAGTGCACGGCAAGAGTTCTGTTTCGAGATTGAAGACGTCCAAATAGTAAAGTAATATCTTTTCAATTGGTTCTCTGAGAGCCTTTTCTATATGTGAAAGTCTAACTAGATCTCTGAATGTAGAAATTTGTTTGTAGGTGTTGGAATTTTCGATGCAATTAGTGATTTTTAAGTTGGACTCACCACCATTGATAAAGCATACTGGAGTCGGTTTTCCTTCTAGGTACACTGTCTTTGATACGGCTTGCCCAGGTGATATGGTCGTTGCCGGTTGTAACAAAATAGTATTATTATTTAGTTTTAATCTGTTGTTGGAAAGATTGAATTTAAACTGTCGTAATGCGGGGAAACCTAATATTCCATCTTCTATTAGCGGAAAATCATCATCTATTATATGAAAGTCTATCTTTTTATCAAACAGATCTATAATGACGCGTTCGGAAGTTTCGAATTCAGAGTGTCCCATTGTGAATTTCTTCACAGGTACCGGTTCTGTTCTTGCTGTCCATTTTCGCTTGAGCAGGTTGATTCCTGCCCCTGAGTCGACAAGAAATGTTCGTTTCGATTGTCCGGCTGGTCCAAGGAGCACTGTAGTTGCATTGATCCTGATTCTTTCGTTTCCATCTGGACGAAGTTGATTGGGGGTGCTCGTTGTTGTAGGCCTGGTGTTCGAAAATTTGGACATTGGTTTGATCTGTGTCCAAAGCGTTTGCACTTGAAACATTGTACCTGGGCTCGTTCTTCTAACGGTGCTCGTCGAAAGGCCGTTTTAGGTTGTTGGGCGAAACCATTTTGAATCGCTCTGGGCGGTGTGGACGTGAAATTTGCTACTGGTCGTGGTCGATTATCGGGGCGAATGGTCCGTTCCTTACGGGTTCTGTGCTCATGAAAGTATCTTTCGATTTCGATGGCGCGTTTCTCGGCTTCAATAAAATTCTGCGGCGGAGTGGTCAGTAGTATTTGTCCTATTTCTAATTTTAATCCGCGAACAAAGTCCGTTATCGAGTCTTTCAAGATTCTGTCGCTCACGGCGCGTCTGTTCATTTCATCTGGGTATTCATTAGTAATGCTGTGCTGTAATTCATTGTAGGCTCGTCTAAACCGAGTAATATAGCTCTGTACGCCTTCACTAAACCCTTGTCTAGTGTCTCGTAATTGATCCTGGTTTTCACGGACCGAGGTTCGAGTCGCTAGGTTCTGTCGTAATGCTTGGTATAAGTGTGCGTATTCTGAAATGTGCACACTACGTATTGCCATAGCTGCTTTTCCCGAAATTCTCTCAGTCTTAATCATTCTTAGCAGTAAGTACTGTTCGCTGCACATTACCCTCATCTCTTCGACTTCTCTAACGAATTCTTCCACTCCTATATCATCTTCGCCGTTGAGTGATGATATACATCTTATTACATCTGTAGCTTTAAGCTCTGGTTGCGTAGAACGTTGGAGGAACGCTCTGCCCTCGGGTGATTGGGGTGGCTGAGTCATTGGAGGGGGTTCTCGGAAGACTGATTGATCCGTAGTGGTGGGGTGTATTTCATCTATAGTTATCAGGGAGCTGGCTTCTGATCCGTTTCTCATTTGCATGTTTGCTAACTTATCGCTTATTCGTGCGATCTCTGCTTCGAGTCGGTTAAATCGTTGCGTGGAACTCTCGCTCTCTTTCTGCCATGCGTCTATTATAGCTCTAACTGTTGGGTCTATCCCACTACTAGTTAAAGCGGCGTCAACCACTTCGGTATTACTTTCTTGTGGCGTTGCCATTGTTATACTACTTATACTGTCTGTGCTATTTGACAAAAGAGTTCAGCGTTCGCTCACCTTGATCGTTTAGCCCGTAGGAAAGGTGCCGCTGCGGTGTTCCTTTGTCGAAACGTCAGAGGTGTCTGCTCTGTTGCAGTGGTCCGTTGATCCTCAATCTTCGAAGTTGACCGTAGCCCGAAATGCGTAATTTCGTTTTCTCGAAGCTGATGGATCCTGGCAGGATCGCCAAAATGTCACGTAATTTTTGGGTTGGTCGGTGAAAATAAAATATAGTCGAGTCGTAACACAACTATTTACTTGGTTTTAATCAACCTTTATTATGAATTCAGCAATCACAATGTAACACGCACTGAATTAACATAAATCACAATTCACTCCAACCACGTTATGTAAGACTTAGTTACAACAATACATTAAGTACGCGACTTATAAGAGACCGACATAGATATGTTGACTATTCTAAGGATACAGAATAAGTGAAGTTTTACTGACGATACTGTGTCTGAGGAAAGCTAGGGGTGGGTGTGTCTAAGGACACGGGACTATCGGATTTGTTGATGACAATTTTGGTTAAGGAAGTGAGGGCAGTAGACACCATCTCCGATTGGATAATAGGACGGTTGGTGGACCAGGAAGGGTTTTAGCCGCCCTCGCGAGAAAGTTGCCAACGGAACATACCAGATGTGGAGAAAACCAACTTTCTAAGCTAACACGTGGTAGACAATAAACGTAAAGGGAAATTTAAGACAGGAAATACTCGCTTGGTCCGAAGGACCTTAACTATAAAAATGCCAAGGCCCCCTGGTGGGCACTTAAGACTATTGAGGGTGCGCGCCAAGGATATGCAGACATCTGGGTGCCATCCTGTCCGTGGTGTGTCGCCTGGTCTCTGATATGAATTGACGTTACACTGTCGTCGTTTGCCGCGTTTACAGCCGTTTCCCGGCTTCCAGTTGCACGGTGAGTTGCATTTTCTCGCGCGTTCCCGAAACGTAGCGTGGTAAAAACTATACCATCTTGTCGCAGCGTGTTTCAGGATCTCGAACGGCGGCGGTATCTCGTACGAGAGCGTGATCGTGGTCGCGGTCGTCGACGATTACCCATGGGCAGCACGTTCATTTGCGCTTGCATCTGGATCGTCTGCTCTCTCAACGCGCTGATGGCAGCAGCGGTAGAATCACTAGCTCCGACGTTTTGTGCAGGTGGATTAGATACCGCAGTCATTCGGTCTGTGCTGACCGCGACAACCTGTCCTGGTTCCGAGTGTATTTCGTAAATGCTGCCGGCGATCCGGGTCAGCGTTTCGGGGCTCTTATCCTGCACGGCGGCCAGAATATGCTGCACGTGAACCGGCAGCCGGCCTTCCCAGATGGTAAGGATGAAGTCATCGGACGTTACGGGAGTGGCGAGGAATTTTATTTCGCTCACGTCGAATTCACATTTCGCGATATATATTACAACCCCGTACTCGTTAAGGCGTTTAAACAAAATCCGCCAGTATTCGCGGTGTTGTTCTTCGTTTTCGGATGCGATTAAAAACTCGTCTATGTATGCGTAGACGAAATCAAAGCCTCTCGTGATTTCGTCCACGAATCTCTGACACGTTTCTCTGACGTCATGTTGGTCGCTTCGAAAATGCCAAAAGATGTTGTGATCGCGGTTTTTTCTACGTCCTCCGGCGCGATTGGAATTTGATGGTAAGCGTCAACGAGATCGATTTTAGAAAAGATACGCCTACCATACAGATTCTGCGCGAAGTCCTCTATGTACGGCGGTGTGTATCTATCCGGAGTGGCACGGGCCCGATAGTCGCCACAAGGTCGAATCCATCCGTCCTTCTTTAGAACGATGTGCAAGGGTGATGCCCATGGGCCTCTCGATGGCTGCATCGCGCCTTGCTCTATCATGACTTCGAATTTCGCCTTCGCGGCGAATTGAGCCGGCCAGATTGAGTCGATCGGGGACGAGGCGGTGTAGTTTGGCGTGACGGGGGGGGGGTCCCCGCGTCGCCCTGATATGGTGTTGCACACCGTGTCGTAGAAAACTTCTCCGGAAAACGGGCGGTTTCGTCAAATCAGGGAATTCCGTCAGTAGATTGGGATACGATGATTCTCCGTCGATGGTCTTGATTGACGCTATGTCGCTGGTGGCGGCGAATCCCTTTGTCGACAGTCATGTAATCGTATTAAGGAACCGTTTGTTTCGTGGGTCTACGAGCAACTCATAATGACTCAGGAAGACAAAACCGATGATGGGCGTTTGCACATCGGCAACGACAAAACGGCACTTGAAAGATCGACGTAGTGATAGGTTGAGGGACACGGTGATGGTGCCATCCTAACCCCAACCTAACCGTCGCAATCCCCGTTCCGTTGGCCGCAAACAATTCATAGTCGCCCTTGTTCGCGGATCCGCGTATCTTGTTACGCGGATACACGCATGTGTCGGCACCAGTGTCCACTAAAAATGAGATTTTCGTCCTCTTCGGTTCGTGTCATCTACTGCGGTCAGAATACGCCTGATGCGAACGGATAGTCGATTCCTCCACACTGTGAGGATGAAATCGTCCGGCGTGGAGGGGTTAGCAAGTTTTCTCAGGTGGTGATAAAATTCAGATGACTTCCTATCCCCCATCTCTTCGCTTTCCACCAACTTCTTCAACCTTGCACTGTCCGTATCCGTTAGAATACGAATAAGTTCGCCTTTTAACTCCGCGTACCGTCCCGTGGTTGTAGGATCCGTCATGACGCCCTCAATTTGTTGTAGAAGTCGACCGTCGAGACATTTTCCAAGAGTCGCGAATCTTATCTTGTCCGACGAGATGTCCGCCGTGCGAAATTGCGTCTCTAATAAGGCGAACCACACGGTGATGTTTGAAGGTAGCAGAGGAGACATAGTGATTGCTACACTAGCTGTGACTTTGCTATCTTCGTTAGCGGTTGCCATTTCTTCGTTCCAAATCACGTCGGATGTCACCAATTTGTGGCGGAATTGTAGAGGATTGATGAAACGGCAACGAGAACTTACTGTTGCAACCTGTCAAATATATTTGAAATGAATTAAATAAATTATAAATAAATATAGATAATGTCCAAAGTCGCTGGTACAAACGCATTCTCAAAGACAGTGTATAATCGTTCGCAGATAACTCGTAGATATTAATCGATAACTGGTATAATTCGTATAACTCGTATAATTATCGCTTCGCTGGCGATCGTGTCCGTTTATTTATACTGGTTGGGGGAGAGCCGAAAAATTCGAATCCGTCTTTGTTCGATGGTTGCACGTAACGGCGGCATTGTTTTACCCGGAGTCTATTTATTCTTATATTACGTGTGTCCTAACGATCTTGATACTCCGAGGCAAAACAACAACATGATTTGAATTGTCCTCTGACTCATGTGCCGCTGCAGATCAAACTTGGATGGAATAGCTTGTACTCGTGCATCTCCTTTTATGTTATTTCTAGATTCGGCGAAAGGACAAATGCCTGAAACTATTCACTGTGGCCAGCCGGATGCTTCTGGGTAGAACAAATCGTTAATCTTCGGTTGTTAACTAAAATGGTGCGATACGTATCTCAGAGTTTCTGTTGCAGACTGGTGATTCGTTTAGAGTTTAGAGTACAGGTTTCATAACGACTTCTTGTAACATTTAATGCAGTCGAAACGTTTGTTATGCCGAGCTTTGCCATAGACAATAAATGTTTAGTCTAAGAAGAAATCGTAGTGAGTGTTTCTCGATCGAAGAGTCAGTGAGTATAAAGACACAAGATGAAGTTAAGAAAAAATAAGGGAACTGAGACATATCAAAACGAGAAAGGATATTGATATTGATAATTAACTTTTCGGTAAAATTCGGTATGTTAAGATATATTTCTGCAGATGTAAAGTATATATTCGTAGAAAAAATATCTAAAAGTAAGAATGTTGCAATTAGTTTCATTAAAGATAGTAGAACGTATCTATGCTTAGAAATAATTGTGGCAAAGATCGCATTTAGCCACGTGAAATTTGGGGTCAAAGGGCAAGATTGAAGTAACGATTACAGTGGCACGAATGTTGCCAAACAGTAAGCTTTGAAATTCTCGCAACTCAATCGCTAATGTAAATGCAACACAGATTCAATTAGAGATAAATACAGTGCAGTTAGTTAGCGATTTGTGAATTATATGACGGAACAGATACGTAGCAGAGAAATTCTGTTTCAGACCCGGAGATATTGACACGAGCGCAACGTCTGAAAGTAATTATAATTAGTCTTGAATAGATTTAGTTGCACTTTGATGAGCGAGAAATTTGTTTTCTTTTTGGATAACCGAAAATTTATTTGTAAGTTTTATCATGCAATTCATGTATATGCAATTTCCTATGCAATTGAAGTCGATTGTTCGTTTTTAATGGAAGTTGTAAGAACATTCAGCTATGGTACATATACTATAATAAAATGTAATTATCTAAAAGTTAACTATTAATTATTTCATTTAGAACCTGCAAAAAGTGTTAAATGTTAAACAATTAATCAAGTCTC
Organism: Bombus vosnesenskii; assembly: GCF_011952255.1. Taxonomy (NCBI): domain Eukaryota; kingdom Metazoa; phylum Arthropoda; class Insecta; order Hymenoptera; family Apidae; genus Bombus; species Bombus vosnesenskii. The sequence continues at coordinate 13,930 of NW_022883578.1, forward strand.
TTGTTAAATTGCTGTTGATTACTGTGAGTAATTTTCTAAGACGTTAAATTAATATTTCTAAGGAGATATTTCGTTAAGTACTATTAGCCAGGGCTCTTTAGATATTTTTTGCTCCTTAATTCTTTTAATTCGTCGTTTTCTCCCAGCTCTTCCCAGGAAACTTTACGTTTTGACCTTATTTTACTCTTTTTGATAATTTACCGCTTCAACGTCGACATCGCGCCGTTCTTTCGTTCACAAAAGGCGATTACACTTTAGAGCTCGTGTCAAACTTCTTTTGTGTTCCCGAAAGGAGATTCCACGTAACGTGCAGCACGCGGTAACGCGTGAATTATTGTAAAGTACAGTGCTTATTCTTAACATTCTACCGGGACGATACATCGCGTAAATAAATCATTCCAACGAGATGGGCGTGCAAATAAATTCCATCGATAATTCTAGCTTAATATTATTCGAATAAAATTCGAATGAAAGTACCACTAATTTTTTGTTCCATCTGATTTATTTTTCAGATATTAATATTGGCAAATATTGTCGTTTTTTAATTCAGACGCTACTTAAACTAAAATTTAACTTTCACTTTTTAATAATTTTTATCGAAAGGATGAGAATTTAAAGAAATCTTAATTTATGCTGTCTGGCTAATTCCTATAACGTCGTTAGCGCTCGACGAAATAAAGTAACAGAGAAATAATTACCGTCTTAATTTTTGTACTTTGTACTGTGAAAGTGTGAAGTGAAATCTCAATTTAAATAAATTACGCAAGCTACCAAGGACATTATTTATCGAAAACAACAGCGTTTTCTCGAATTCAAACATAACCTATTCTGACTCGGGACAAAATCCGGAAAATCGCGCGGTTCTTTTCGATCTTTCAAAGATCTCTCTCTTCAGAGCTGTCTGAGATAAACGAGACACTTTAGAAGGTGATTCTCCAGAAATTGTCACGCTGTTAAGATTTGTCGATTAACGGAGTTTATAATATGATCGAGACGAAACATGCTAGTTTTTTAATTCAACTATATAATTTTATTGCATCTGTTTGATTGTACTACTTTCGAAGAAAGAACAATTTTTAGAACTGTCGGAGTTTATATTTCCAACAGCGAAGAACGATATCGTAAATTTAAGAGTTTTCGAGGAACAAGAAGCGAATAAAAATTGGGATATTTCTGGGACATTATTCGAGAGTAATATTCAATACAATTTATAATAGTTACTCTTCCGTTTGCAAATTTTTTTGCTAGAATAAAAACATCTTTCGACTTATTCAATTTTGCTGGTGAAATGAACGAAAAGAAGTGTATTAAAAGCAACTTTCTTCATACTTTTCATTGTTTGCATACAATGGAAAGGAAAATATTTGAGTTTCGAAAGTTAATAATCCTCATTAAGAACTCACTAATCCAATAACACGAAGCAAAATAATTATTTTCGATATTTTAAAATTCAAGGATTTTTCACTTATCAAATTTTTAGTCTTCCTATTGTTAGGATTCGCATTTAATTTTTTTATTGCCTTTTTAAAACGAGTAAAACGTAATCGAGATAAAATATTTAATTACGCTCGTTCGAACAATATTCGAAAATTACTATCGGCATAAAATAACTTTGTATCTTGAAATTTCCCGTTGAAAAATCGCAGAAGCGTGGTCGTTTAATAAATGTTCCAAAGATCAGGCGATTATTTGCGTAGCTTCGATAATTACTGTTTCAAGGGACGCCAATATCAATATACCAAAGCTTGTTTTTCGGTGTGGCGTCAATCGAAGAGGCGCGTCGAACCGGAAATTAATCGACGCCGTTACGTACTAGCGGTAACTAATACACCGACAATTAATCACTTGACAGCTGCAATCCCTGGTATCGATACATCCGTGGCCTGACCTCATCCATAAAATACAGTCCTCTGCATTGTGCTCTTTTCTCTCGATACAAAACTGAAAAAAATTGTAATCAGTAATTAACGTATCCTTTGTTAGATTTCCTTTTGCTGATTCGACGAAAGGGACAATTAATGGAGTGCACGATCTCCAATAAAATCGAATACAGGTCGCACGATTAACATTTTTGATCTCGAAAGCCAGAGGAACGTGAGAAACTTCTCGGTATTACTTTTCCTTTTTCTTTGACATTTTTCTTTGACTTCTGCAGTACGTTCGAAAAACTTGGTCGTCGAAATGTAGACGCGCGGCTGGTAATACACTCGTTTTCGACAGAAAGGAAAATACGGAGGTGCAACTGAAAATTAAATCGATGAACCGAGGCAATATTTGCTCGTTTTATGAAAAAAAAAGTGTTTTAGAGGGTTGAGTTTCAAGAAGTTTGAATGTCGATTACGAAATAACGTGAAACTTTATATTTTACGAATAATTTGGTTTATTTGGCGAACAAAATGCAGAGAGTGCAGGGAATGATGGATTTTAATAGGTATAAAGTTTTAAAATCGCGAATGGACCTGTTTCATTCGACGTAATATTACTATAAAATTTTCTCCGCATAATTAATTTCATAACGTTTATTCGTTTAACGCAATAAGAATTAATATGTCAAATAAAATCATAGTTATAAAATTAATCGTAAAAAATATAATAAAAACTGTAAAATTCCTCCATTAACAAACGAAATCTGATAGAATAGAAATTGGGAATTTTTTAGACTCTGAACGTACCAGAATGAAAATGGACTACTCGTAAGCAGACAAAATCACCATTAGGTTTACAGGTTTACAGTTATCACAGGTAGGTTTACAGTTATCGTTTTCAGGAACAATGTATGTAATACTTGTTCGCTGTGTTACGTCTGGGTCAAAGATGTTTCACAGATAATTCTCTATTCACGATGTATCGATGGATCGTTTGGAATTTGCCAAGTAGCTGTTAATTTCAATGAAATTATTCTTTGTAAATTTAGAACGGAAGTATTATAAATATGCCGGCATCCGACGGTTTTGTGAGAATATCTCATTATCGAATATAATATAAATTATATTCAATGTTACAATTTTGGAAAAGCAGGTCTCAATGATTTATTATGTGATGTACGTACAATGTTACTGCTTTATGGTTAAACAAGAAAAGAAAAAATGTATAAGAGTTTATTTGTTACGGCTTAATATTCCTGTCGTATCAGCAGACGCTTCTTTCCGTATTAAAGTCTTATCGTAGATGAAAATCTCAATCTCACGCACGATATTACAAGGTCTGGATCACAATACGTTACGAGTTGTTCCTAGTTATTCTTACGAGGCGATGTCCCACGCGCCTCGCTCGTTCGTCCTTCCGGTTTCAATGCATTCATCAGCTAAACACGTGGAAGGTATCAAAAAGGAGATGAGAGCTCGGACTCAGGGTTCAGAAGAGCACAACTGGAGGGGGGAAACAAAACTCTGTCCGCTGTTACTTTCTTTATCTTGAGGGCAACGTCACCCTCTTTGATGCCCCCGCTTCCAGTTTCACGAGGATATCCTCGTCCGTTTAATGCCCGTGCTCTCGTACAGCACCTGCTTCGTTACCATAGGCTCCTTATAGGTCTGGAGACATTCCTTACCCTCCCGGACTTTCACCAAGAGGGCCTATTTCGAATTCTAGGCAACCTTTCCCTCCAGCCTTCGTTAACCGGTGGCCTCCTTTCCTCGTTGTTCCTCCTCTCTCTCACCCGTCTTTTTTCTTTTCTACCTATTTGAACAATCCATTCGCCTCCAGAGTCGTAGGTTTCTCTATCCCTGGGGTCAACTTCGCCCCTCTTCCACATACGAAGGATCGCCTCTCTTCGCCCTTTTTATCCCATCGGCCTTCGTGTCCTCAAGCGGCGACACAGTTTTCCTTTTGTTACGCTGTTCAAACTTGTTTCTCACGTCCCCGTTTCTTTTTCAAATCTAGACTATTGGAGGGGAAGTTTGTGTAGAGACGTTAACCTCAACGGGCCTTTCAACCTGTCTCCTACCTTTACGTCCCTTCTTATTTGATAATTTCTTTTTATTTACAAGCACTTTACAATCAATTCTCGCATTGAGAATTTTGAGTAAGTTTCTCTGGCGTGGCGCAGTGGTTGTTGACTATTATGATATATCTATTACCACATTTTGTTATTTCTTCTCTGACTGTGGGTATCTTGAGGTGGCGATGTATTGCTTCGTTGGTAACATACCAGGATGCATCTATTAGGGACCTTAGAGTTTTCGACTGGAAGCGTTAAACTATTTCAATGTTGAAATTACTTGCTGTTCCCCATAGTTGGATTCCGTATAATCCGATAGAGTGTAATTTTGTTCTGCGTGCTTAGGTTAGAACATCGACCAACGAACCAGTAGAATTTTTTGAGTTTAGCCTTGAGTTGCTTCGATTGGTCTATGTTGTGTTGTTTCCGTGTTAGTCTCCTGTCGAGAGTCATGCCCAGGTATCTGACTGAATCCTTGTTAGGAATTGTTATATTGTTAATGGTCACCTGAGGCCAGGTTTGTTTTCGCAGCGTCAAACTGTTTCGCTGTTATATTAGAAACAAGACATGAGTTTCCAGTTTTCCTCGATGCTTTCCTTAGCAGAAGTTTGGTTAACTAATTTTATGAAACAGTATTTTGAATTATCCCTTCGTGCAGCAAAATCCGCTTCAGTCGCACGAGCCATGGAACTTAACAAGGTCAATGTTGGTAAATTTTTTCATCCGTTTCATGACCTTGTAGACAAGCATAAATTTCGACCATATAAGATTTTTAACGTTGACGTGACAGGTATCACGATAGTACAAGAAAAGTGATTTCAAATTATCGGTTTTAAAGGCAGAAGACAGGTTGGTATAATCAGTTAGCGACAAAAGAAGACAGCTTTCCATAGCTGTCATCCGCGTTACTGTCTCGGGAAATTATGTTCCTTTGTTATAAATTTTTCCAAAAGTTTGGAAAATAAAATAACTGGGCCAACGATTCTATCATTTAAAATTCCTATTCGAGTATTTGCTAGAAATTACGTTTGCGGATTTGATTCTTAACACGTCTGGATTTTCACTTGCCGAGAAATGTTCATTCTGCATATCCACCGTTCCATATTTACTGAATGAGCCCTTGTCCGTAAATAATATTTTCGCAGGAAAATTACAGTTCCACTGAATTTTGCGAGACATCCATCTGTAAAATTCTCTCTTCTCGGGAAATCTTCCGCACTCAATTCTTGAACTTTTCGAAAACTGTACGGGTGTAGCTTTTCTTTCTTCAATGCTATCCATATGGTTGTTGGTATCTTCTTCTGCAGCATAATCCATGTTTTAGCTAAACACGCTGCGATGTTCTATACCCAAAGTCTGAATCATCTTGTTGAATAGTCGGACTTCACAGATTTTAATGTACTTGCATCTAATAAATTTTGGTTGATTCTACGTAATATACTTGTTCTTTGTATCCTATTCTATTCGGAGATTTTTCACGTAACGCAAGTGCATATCGGCAAGTGTGTCAAAAGTATGACATTGTACAATAGACTACGAAAAGATGATGATGTACACTACGACCACAATATACACAATACGCAGTAAGTGCATTACACACGCAATAACATGCACTGCACACAATACACACAATACAACTCGCTCAACAATAATTGCTACATTCGCATGGACATTAAAGAACAAATAAAACGAATCAAAAATAAAAGAGTTTAAAAAAGTGAAAATTAAAAAGGTCTAACAATATCTACAAAAATTTAAAAAATTTGTGGTTGGTATGATACAGAATAGCTACCATCAGCTGCAACAGCATTATCCGTGTTTGTTTGGCTGCTTTCATTCGATATGTTTGTTGTTTTCGCATGAAAATAATGTTTTGTACAAATGGTCTACATGCTTCGGTCTCCCTTGCCCATATCGCATTCGGGTTTTAATTGCTGGAATCAGTTTTATTGGGCTTTTCTCGTTATCTGAGTTCTTCTCGAAAGCCCGTTTCGTAGTTTCCCACAGTGAGTAATTGGTGTCCTCGTGAGGTGAAAGTGAGTCTAGATATTTCGAGAATTCCATATCATTGTATCCTTTATAGCCTTTTTGACGTTTTTGTTATTTCGCTCAGGACTTTTTTATTTCCTGATATTTCGTGTTTCTGCCAAATCGCTTTTGCTTCCTTCTCACATTTAATTTTTTCCAGAATTTCATTCGGTATTAATTTGTTTGTCTGGTTGTTGATTTGCAATTCGTGGTTGCTTCCACTACTTGTGTGAGTTCTGTTAAATGCTTACTCAACTTCATCTGGTGTCTTGTTATTACTAGTACATTGCCTAAATAATTGTTTTATTGCAGAGTGATGTTGACTTACTGCAAAAGACTCGTTTGCGTTATATTCAATTATTATTGGAGTATGATCAGAGACGAGTCTTAGGTTTCCTGATATTCTTAGTTTGTTTAGATCTGTATCATTTGTGACTGCAAAGTCAAGCACATCCAGTGTTTTATTGAGTTCTGTTGATAAGTGAGTTAGCTCGTCAGCTGACCTTAAGGTTACTCCTAATATTACTCTGAGAGTGTACTTCCAGTATTCTAGTGTTATTTTATATTTTAATGATGCGTACAATGTTCAAATTTGGAAAGAATTTGTATTTGTTTGTACTGAGACGGTTGTAACTTATACGTGACGCTGATTAATTTGGCTATGGAGGTAGTGTTTAATGTTATTCTTAATTATTATTGCTGAACCTCCATGTGCTCTTCCTGATGAGCATACAGTATAGTGTGATATTTTTATGTAACTCTATTTGTTGTATAATGTATTATACAAAATGTTTTTATTTCATGTATTCTCTTTTGTAGCCCATTAGCGTCTCATGCTCTTATCTTTAATATATCCATTGATTTATTTTTGCATTAGTGCGCTGCTGATAAGTTGTAGCATGGCTGATATTTCTTGCACTTGTTGCTTTAATAGCGAATTCTGTTTAATTCTGTTAAATCCATGTTTTTCTATAGCTTGCCTCACGTAGCTCTTTAAATTCTGTTTAGATTCATTGCTCCAGATTAATAACTCTAACGGGGCCCGCCTACGGCACTGGAGCTGCCAGGATGGCGAAGATGCGGGTGGAGGTACTAGAGAAGGAGATCGAGGTCTTGCGGAAAGAGCAATCAGGAAAGGCCGGGTGTGTCCGTTAGGAGAATGCACGGTACTCGCTCATGTACCTTGTCTTGTAAAGGCGTCGCTCGCACCTTGTCGCCAATAAGTTCGTTTATCTTATTGGCAGCTACTTTCACTTCGCTGCCAGCCCTCATTTCTATCAAGATGTCCCCAGCTCTTGTTCTACGAATGCCCGAGCTTTCCTTAAGAACATCCTTCGCCACCATGAGATCTTTATACACCTGAAGCCATTCCTTGCCCTCTCCTACTGTTACGCCACGAGGCTTGCCACAGACTGTGTTTTCTAACCGTCGCTCGCGGTCCTACAACGTCGCAGACGGATCGTCGCGGCTGCCCGGCAAACGAACATTGTAGTGGCAAGCGCATGGTTCACTAAGCAAGGCGACCTCCAGAAACGTCGACTCGTGGCCGTTATTTTACCTCGCGTAAAAGAATGTGGCGTGATCCGAACGTAGTGGGGGTCGCCTTCCAGAAAAGACCAAAATAATCGAAGGGCGGGCAGTACCTTCTGACGAGTCGAACGTGACACACCGAACATATCAGACCAATAGCAAACGAATTTATCTAGAGATCAAAGTCGAGTCAAATTTCTGTAACATCTTCATCAGATTATTGTAAAATATATTGTTCTATGTTAACCTGTTAATACAGTGTTACATTCATTAAACCACCTCTGTTATCCTAAACGAAATAGTCGTTCCCCTGTTTCGAGAGGAAATTCAAAGAGCTCGGGCCTTCACTAATGAGGATCACTAGTCTGAAAACAAGGCAGAGAAAGGCAACCACGGTTGCGGGCAATGCCACCAATCGCCCTTGAAGTCGAACACAAGAGAAAGAAGGATGCGAAGAGACCAGTTGCTGCCAAGGCGCCTAGGACCTCACAACGATGTCTTCGGTTTAGGACGCGATGGAGAGCGGATGTGTTGACGGGTTGCTCCCGATAGCCGAGTATATGTACGAGGACGTAGGAGCGTTTGAGATGGGTGTGATTGTTATAGGGTGTAATGGGTCAATGAGGCGGGAAGTGTAGTGTAATAATAATTGTAAGGAAGTAGTGAAATGAAATGAGAGGTATGAGTGGACTGAGGTGGCAGGAGAATGCATGGGAGTGAAATAGTGTTGGGTGATGCGGGGGAGAGTGAATGTGTGGAAATGGAAATAGAGTTGGCATGTATGATGATTGAGTAGGTGAGCAACAAGACGTTTGTGCGTAATGGGGTGATAATATCCTCACTGAACAAGAATAAGTAAGTGGAGGATGTAATAGGAAGTGTGCAAGAAACAAAAAGTACGGTTAGTAATCGTTAATTTGAATTTATCCGTTATTAGCGACCTCGGATAAAGTCAAATAAACATCTAGACAAGACCCCATCGACTATAATGGCAGATCCACGCGTCACGGTAATTAGTCGCTTATATACATACGCGATAGTGGATAACTGCAAATAAATAAACAATAACGTGAGCATGTCGTGTGAGTCGACACGATGTAAGTCCCTATTTTTAAGGAATAAAGTCGGGCCGGCCAGGGTTCTTATACTTATAATATTTATTTGGCCATTTATTTATTGTGACACGAGCCGAACAAGGTTCTTTGGAATAAATAAATAACTAATAGGGTGCCGAATAATGAGGGGGCTGTAGGAGTTACGTGGTGATTAGTAGGTTGGAGTATGTAACGGTTGGATATAAGCACCGCTATAATATTATAATATTTTGTTATTTTATTTATTCTTTTAGTTTATTTTACTTCTTTATTTATAACTTTATATTGATTAACTAGTAATTGTTTTATTCGTTTTATTTATTTATTATTTATTATTTAAATTATTTATTTATTTATTTTTATTTATTTATTACTTATTATTTATTATTTATTATTTATTTATTGATTTATGGTATTTATTACTTATTGTTCATTATTTATTATATATTGTTGTTATTTATCTATATTGTGGCGTTCTTGGCGCGCATCATCGGGTCTTTAGCAGTATGCAAGCGTTTGACAGGGGAAAATTAGATAGCACAATTACTGTAAATATAATCATTGTTTGGCTTATTTGTTGACGACCTGGTGATGTTTATGGACTTGCTTATTACATACAATATGGACAGACGGTCTAAGGTAAAAAAAACGTACGGCGCAGGGGGTTTCGGAACCCCCAGGCCCCGTCGGGAACACGAGTGGCTTACCAGGCTCGACCCGACGGTCATCATGTTACTGGAAGAACGGCGGTGGGGGCGTGGAACACCAGGCACCCCCTTGTGCGGTAATAGCTACTGGGGAAAAGGAAAAGGAGAAGGGCAAACTAAAGAAGACGACAGCGGGAGGAGAGAAGCTGAGGATGATGTCTGACGTGAAACCGAATGAGAATGTGATAATCTCGGTTATTCCGAGGAAGGATGGTGGAGTATTTCTGCCCCTTTAAACCGAGTAAGAGGCTTCAGAGGAGCCCTGATTAGTGAAAGGACGGAGGTTGGAGTGATTGAGGAATCGGAGGGGTGCTTTGGGACTAGAGGGAGCGACCACAGTACGCCCGTAGCAGGGATAGGGCTGGCCTATGCTAGAATATTGACCAGGAGGGTGGTCGAGAGGAACGTCAGCGCGAAATCCACGAGATCGGCTATGGCTAGCGAAGCCGAGGATAGTGCGAGAGACGATACGCAGATTAGCGATGCTGACGACGAGGATCTTCTGATCTCCAGGGCTGAGTTGAAGGGGCTCACACAAGCCATGGTAGGGATGGTTAAAATGTTCAACATGGTGTTGAAGAGGCTGTTGAAAGTTGGACAAAGAGAAGGATGAAGGGATAAGGGCGATAGGCAACATGATGAAAGGTATCCTATCTACCTTGGAGCAGTGTGGGGAACACAAGGAGAGAAGAAGAAGGAGAAGGATAGAGCCTGCCGAGGTTGTGAAAAGGGCAGACAGGGCAGAAGTGGAGAGGGAAGTGACGATAGCCAAGGGCGGATATTCAAAAAGAAAGGTATTATCGCCGGCTGAAGGTATCAGAGCTGAAGAGTATAAGAGACCCCGAAGAGGGGAGGGCACATACGCTGAGGCGTGTGGGAGGGAGAATGGAGTGATAAAGGGTGACTACAGCGAGGACTCCGAAGGTTGGGTGAGGGTAGAAAAAGGAGGAGGGAGAGGAGAGCTCGCTTAGAGCAAGCTACACCGATGGTGCGCCCGGCAAGCAACCGGCGAGTTGGTACTGAAGAGAGAGGCGTACCAAGAAACCGGAGGAGGAAGGAAGCCATACTAATTAAGGTAGAGGATGGTTGTAAATGGCTTCAGGTGTATAAGAGGATAATGGCGGCGAGGAGTTCATTGGAGGGAGCCACGGCGGTCCGTAGGACGAGAGCGGGCCATATCCTGATTGAATTCGACAGGACGGTGGTGGTCAGCGAGGCGGCGGCTAAATTGAGAGCCGGCTTGAGTGATAGTATGGAGGTGGCCGTTCTGGTGAACAGGGCGACTCTACAAACAAGAAACATCGACACCCTCACCAGCAGGGAAGAGCTGGTGGAAGAAATCAGGCCACACTAGGGAATCGAGGAGAGTGGGAAGGTGGAAATTAAATCTATAAAGGCGGCACCATGGGACACGCAAGAGGCGGTAGCTGTCCTCCCGGTGAGTGGAGTTCCTAGTGACGAGAGAGAAAGGAGATTGAGAACTGGGCTAACGATAGCCTCCGTTAGGCAGTTAGCTAATGTTCGGCGCTGTTACAGGTGCCACATGTTGGGGCACGTGGCGGCAAGGTGTACTGTTGCATGTCCTGGCAGAAAGTTGTGTAGGAGGTGCGGCAGCGCTGAGCATAGTATGAAAGATTGCGATAGAGAACCGAGACGCGCCATGTGTCTGAAACACGGTGGTATAAATGCAAGGCATGTAATGGGTTCGTTGGCGTGCCCTATGGTGCGCTTAGGTGGTAGGAATAGACGGGTGCCCAATTAGTGTCTTACAAATAAACCTGAACAGGTGCAGGCCTGCACAAGACCTGATGATGCAGTGCGTATGTGAAAGCAGGGTGGACATAGTGGTCATCTCCGAGCCCTATAGGCAGTTGCCTTATTTATTTAATGACGAGGGTGGGGATGCATCGGTATGGGTCACCCTATTTAATGGAAAACATGCGACGAGCGAGGCGCTGATAAGAAATGTAGGGATTGTAGGGGTCAGGGTTGGTGATGTGCTTTGCGTCAGTGGGTATTGTTCCCCCAATACGGGCAGGAACCAGTTCAACGATTATTTGAAGGAACTGGAAGGGGTCATAAAGGAAGGGAGGAAAGGAGCACCGGCGATTATGGTTGCTGGTGACTTTAATGCGAAATACAGCAGCTGACAATGCTCATAGAGAGAAGCATGGTCACGATCCATTCCATAGGGATAAGTATGGCTTCAGGAGAAAGAGGGGGACTCTTGAAGCCCTGGATAGGATCGTCGCAGTTGATGAAGAGTGTAGAAGGAAGGGCCCGGTGTGTGTTCTGGTCGCCCTAGATTGTGAAGAACACCTTCAACGCTCTAAGGAGGGAGAGGATAATGGAGGAGATCCGAAGGAGACGGCTACCGGGACGGTTACAGGAGGAGCGGACTATCTGGCTGAAAGGAGAATATTGGTACACTGTCGGGACGATGTCGTAAGGAGGAACGTCTACGCAGGGGTCCCGCAGGGGTCGGTCTTAGGACCGTTACTGTGGAATCTAGTGTATGACAGGGTGCTGGAGGCGCTGGACCGGGAGAAGACGGAGGTTATTCTCTTAACAAGGAAGAGGATTCCGAAGATTTTTAATGTTGACGTGGGGGATAGGGGGGGGGGGAGATTTCCACTAGCCGTGTTATGAAGTACTTAGGGGTAGTGTTGGATAGTGCTAGGGGATTCTCCCCCACCTCAAAGCAGTTTGTGATAAAGCGGAACGGTTCTTGGGCGCCATACGAAGCCTACTCCCAGACGTCGGCGGGCCCAACGATTTAGTCAGGAGACTATATTACGGTATCTGGGAGTCTGTGGTTCTATATGGCGCACCGGTATGGGCCTCCTCCCTGGGAAGAGAAACAAATAGGACGATCATGAGAAGGGCATAAAGGGCGGCGTTGATCCGTATGTCTACCGCCTACCGTACGGTGTCACATGGGGGTCTGTGTGTGCTTACCGGTAGCATGCCGATTTACATCAAGGCATGGTTGCGGTGGAAGCAGTATGGAGTGAAGAGGCGGATCAACGAGAGCCCTGAAGAAATGGCACATGTTGGGCAAGAAGAAATGAAGAATTTGGAGACGGAGGCAGAGGACAGGTGGAGATTGGAGTGGGCGTTGCACAACCCCCACAATTGAACTACGAGACTGGTAGAAGATCCGCTGATCTTCTACAAAAGAAAGAGGAAGATCAACTACCATACGATGCAGATCCTTACGGGACACAGTATCTTTAACTGTTACCGTCATAAGATCGGCAAAGAGTCTCACACCAGCTGTTGGGATTGTGGTGCGGTGATGGATGACGCCGAGCATGTGCTATTTTGGTGCCTTAGATGGACGGAGGAGAGAACGGAGTTGGAGGTCGAGATCGGTGAAGATCTTCAATTGGAGAACCGAGTCGTTGAGAAGATGGCAGCAGAGGAGCGGTTGTGGAACAGGTTTCATGACTTTTGTACAAAGGCGACGAAATGCTGGCTTTCTAAGGAAAGGGCGGTGGAGGTCAGGAGAAGATGGGAAGGAAGGAGGAGAAGAATGACCGGAGTCGAGGAGAGAGGATAAAGGATCGGGTACGTGGTGTAGAGGCCAACCTGAAGTAATGTCGAATGACTGTACCCGGTTGGTGCCTCGAGTACCGTAGCAGAGGGAAAATGAGGAGGGGTTTTTAGTGGGTATGGCGATGTCATCTGCCGAGTCCTACATAACCCGGAGACGCGGGTCTTTGGGTATGCGTAAAAGCGTTTTCCCCTCCTCGCTATTAAAAAAAAATAGGACCTCACAACGAACTCCAACAGGAGGGCCGGTGCAGGAGACCAGGAAGATGGTGCTCCCACTTCCTCCGCGGTCATCTGCGGTGACCCCAACGCTGAACGAGGGGAGGAAAACATCATAAGCTGAAGTGCTAGCGACGGCTACGACAGAAAGCCGAATTCGGCATTGAACGAGTTAAAATCAAAATGGCGATGACTGAGATTATCATTCTAGAAGTTCCCGTAGACAAAGAGAGGAAGAAGGCACCCGCGCTTACAGCATGGTTGACACAGGTCCTGGATCTGACTACGATGAAAGTTGCGGCCCCAACGGTGGAGCTGAGGGTAACTAAGATTGACATCTCGGTCGGCAAAGAAGAACTTCGGGACACCCTGGAGAGGGCCGGAGGATGCAAGGCACTGGAAGTTTGAGTAGGAGACATGAAGACTTCCAGAGGTTGGGTCAGCCTGGATAAGATGCCCAACAGTAACAGCGGGGAAATTAAGTCAAGCGGGAAGAGGGTCGAAGTCTCCCCGAAGAAACTAATAGAAGCTACAGATGCTTAGAACTGGGACACGTGAGAGTGACCTGCAGATCTACGGTAGACCGGGGGCAGCTATGGTACAGATGCGAAGGCATGGGTTACCAGGCCAAGAGCTGCTCTGCCACCGTGCCCGGGGGCCCGCTCTTTGAGTCGCTTGGTGCGCCACCCACAGAATGGGAGAGGCGGCATGCGTTCCGCCGAAAACTAAAGGGATGAGCCGGATTCGGGAGCCTGCTACGGGCAGGAGACAGGGCGACAACGCGAGAGATCTACCGCAAGAAGAGGAAAGAATCACGAGTGGGGCAGATGGCCAGGGGGAAGCCATGGATATGGACTTAGTAAAGTAAATAAATTCATGCGGCTCCACCAGACCAACTTGGAGCGATCGAAACGGGCATAAGACCTGCTCTTCCAGGCGATAAGGGAGAGCAGGGTTTTTCTGGTAATGGTAGCCGAGCCCTATTGTATACTAGACACCCCTGACTGGGTCGCAGACCTGAACGGCTTAGCCGCTATGACGTGGATGTCAGCACCGAGCACATCGGCCGCAGAGATCCTGCTCGAGCAGGGCAAGGGGTATGCCGCGATCGAGTGGGCTGAGATGGTAGTGGTGGGCATATATGTTTCCCTGAACAGTGGCCTGGTCGCGTTTGAGGAGTTCCTGGACGTGTTTAGCGATTGCGTGAGACGATACCTTTCACGTCAGGTCCTCGTCCTGGGAGACTTTAACGCTTACTCCTCGCAATGGGGAACACAAGGACAGATGCTCGGGGCCGGATGCTATCAGGCTGGGCTGCGGGCCTCGGGCTCCTCTTACTTAACAGAGGCTCGACCAGCACATGCGTGGCATGGAGAAGATGTTTCGTCGTCGATATTACATGGGGTACCCCCAATGCCTTCCGGCGGGTCTCAGGCTGGAAAGTAGCCGAAGGGGTTGAGACTCTCGCAGTCCACCTGTATATATTCATCGAGGTCGGCCCGGAGACAATACCCGCGAGACAGACCTGCGGCATTAGGGGAATGGAACTCTCCAGCCCGCCACCAAGATGGCGCCTCAAGGATAGAGATAACGAGATGCTCCAGACAGCAGCCAGTGACGCGGCCTAGAACTGGGACGCCCGTACAGAGAAGACAAACATGTAGGAGGAGGCGGAGAACCTTCGCCGAGACGTCAAAGCGGCATGTGATGCGTCAATGACGCGCTCCGTGCCAGGGATTAGACTGGTGGACCTGAAGATCGCAAAGCTACGGATAAAGTGCATTCGGGCCCGCAGGCGGTTCTAGAGAGCCCGCTGTCGGCGGCTTTATGACGAGGAAGAAATCTACTTTTGAGTCTGTACGATAAATTGTTTTACTAATAGTGAATAGAAAAGAGGTCTTCTAACACTCCATACATCTACCCATGTTGATGGGTTATTATTAATTATTATTAGCCATAAGTATATAGGAGGGAAGTATTTGCGCACTTTTACTCACTGGCGTTTACTGGAGAACTAAGCCCTTGCTTGTGCAGTGTTAGGAGGTTACGAGTGTTAGGTTCTGACCTATCAAACCTGAACAGGCACCTTGGCCGACATCACACGGATGCTCGCATCCAGTGGGGATGTCAATATTGTGAAAGGAGTTTCCCGAAGCTCCATGAGGCAAAATGCCACAATCCAAAGTGTAGTGGCACTAGTCAAAGGAAAGAAGGAGCGTACAAATGCAAATTTTGCCCCATGAGCTTCTGTACTCAGAGAGGATTATCCACCCACGAATGGCATGCGCACTCTGCCATGAGAAATGAAAAAAGAAGGAGAACGGGCTCTTGTGAGAGCTCGATGAAAATTATAACAGTGAAAAAGTGCCAAGTGTTGAAATTAGCAATGTCCTCACTAACAGGACAGTTGAACAAATAAAATACAAGAGAAAGGTATTAAAAATAGCTAGTGAGAATACAAGTCCTCAAGAGTTTGCCGAGGAGACAGAGGGAGGGTGCGATCCCGTTAATTCAGGCAATGCGCGGACATGCGTTTAGCCTGTAACTAGCGGGGAAACATATAATGAGAAGCCTACCCATCACTGGAGACTCCAACTAGAGTACGAAATAGAGAGAGTAACCGAGGTGCCCCCGTCGTTGAAGGAGGTTAACGCTCGGTTAACAGATATTTGGGCAAAATACAAGGAAAATAAAGAAGTCCTAACAAATAATTAAAATGAATTTATTTACACATCTCTATATGGAGCGCTAGAGAATGTTAAAATTAAAAATGACAAAAACAAAAGTAATTCAAAATCCCAAAATAGAAGATATTATAATAATAAGAATAATAATAGAAATAAAGGGAAGGAATACTCCTACGCACGTTGCCAGAAGTTGTTTAAGGAATGTCTAAGAAAGTTGTCCGACGTTGTCGTTAACAACGATCGTGCATACCTGGAACCAACCAGGCAGCCACCGGAAGAGAGTGAAGTGAGGACGCTCTATGAAGATTTATGGCGTCGGGCAGAACCAACCAATCCCCCAATCCCAGGAAGTAGAACCTCTGAGCTGGTAATAAACGAATTGTTTCCGCCGATAACCGCCGAGGATGTGAGCGAGAAACTTAATAAAATTAGGAAAAAGGCTGCGGCAGTAACGGATGGATTTCAAAAAGAACATTTAATGATATCTGGCCTGCCCGCAATACTAGCTAAAATTTGTAATATATTAATGTATAGTTCCCATTTTCCGACAGTATGAAAGGAAAATAGGCCTACACCAATTTCAAAGCAAAGAAACCAAGCAACCAGGTGGAGAATTGGAGGCCTATAACAATAGGCCCCATTCTCGGCCGAATTTTCTTCTCCATCCGCGGCGGGAGGATGAGAAAAGGTATTGTGTAAAATTTAAGGCAAAAAGGTTTTACATCTGAAAATGGATGTAAAATAAACATCGATCTATTGAACGCTGACTTAAATTATAGTAAAAAAAAATAACGGGGGATATTCACAATTGTGGATATCTCCAACGCATTTGACACAATATCCCATTCGGAGTTAAGCAGGGTGACCCTCTATCGCCACTGCTATTCAACTTATGCCTAGAACCGCTGCTGGAAATGATTGAGGAGCAAACCCGTGGCATCATTGTCAGTTGTGAAAGAAAAATATCGATCCTGGCTTTCGCTGACGACATTGTTCTACTTGGTGAAGATGAGAGGGAGGCACAACAAGAATTAATATGCTCCATTAATATCTGAAGAACCTGGGGATGAACATATCTGGTGAGAAGAGCCAAACGTTCCAGGTGGTCGCCAAAAAGGACACATGATTCACAAAAGAACCGCGAATTAGGCTCGAAAATGTCAACATACCAACGGTTGACCCAGATGAGGCCTTCAGGTATTTAGGCGCCAAAATGGGGCCTTGGAACGGTATCCATTGTGGCATCATAGTGCTAGAAATTCTGAGCATGGTCAGAAGAGTTAGAAAATTCTCTCTGAAGCCATGTTAGAAAATTGAGTTAATTATGAAGTACATCTTCCCTCGATATATTTACCATTTCCTTATAAATCTACCAAGTGACAGTGTCTTAAAATTATTGGACAGCGAAGTCAGGCAGGTCATATTACATCTTGTGCATTGGACAGCCACTGGTTTCTTTTATGCTCCAAAAGCAAAAGGGGGATTAGGGCTACCGAGACTTGAACATATTATCAAACTTGGTACCGCAAAAAGCGCATTAAACAATAAGAATTCAGTCGATCCAGCGGTATCTAGCTTGATCAATGGAGAAAACGACAGCAAGCTAAAGAAAATCGCAAACTCTCTAAGGATCAATTGGCCGGCCACTTCCGAAGAGGTAGAAAAAGCTAGAAAGCGACTAAAGAGCGGACATATT